>NC_089760.1:35510000-35562500 GCF_040412425.1 Macrobrachium rosenbergii | reverse complement strand
CTATCTTTAGCGACGTTAGATTACAGTGAGTAATAAATTTCTCTCTCTCTCTCTCTCTCTCTCTCTCTCTCTCTCTCTCTCTCTCTCTCTCTCTCCATCTTCTAAAGGAAAATGAGAACGGCAAAACGGCAAAACAGAGTGATGGTTACTTTAATGGCCTTAATGAGCAATAGAGAAGATGAAAAATTCCAGGTTTTAGACGCGATGGTTTGTTATCAATTAGGCAACAATAATAATAATAATAATAATAATAATAATAATAATAATAATAATAATAATAATAATAATAATAATAATAATAATAATAGTGAGGTTCAATATAAATTTGTGAGATAAATGCAAGCTTACTGAGACGTGAATATACTTTAGAAAAATAAAAAACTGTCTTTTCACATTAGAAATACATTTGATGATATAATGACTCATTGTTATTTTATTTTCCAAGTCTTCCAAAAATGTAAAGCCTACAATATCAATGACAACAGTGAATAGCATTTGTTGGCGCTATCACCACATACAAATATGTTCCACGACCTCTTTTCCGTTTTTCCAAAATCACGGTAGGCTTCCTAATCTTCCACGCACGAGAGACCGGATTTTGAGAGAAAATAGCCCATGTTTTGACAAATAATCCCGATTCGATGAGGTGCGTTCATTAGTATTCCGGCCTGTTCTGTCAGTCGACGTTCGCCCAGACATGCAAAAACTCGCCCGGAATATTTCGTTCATGAACCCAAAACAAAGAGGTACGTTCGTTCATTTAAAAGTATAGTGTCGTTCATATGCACGTTCAATGAAGCTTGTAAACATAAATACAAACGCAGAGGTATGCTTATTTATAAAAGTGTCGTTCATATGCATGTTTAATTAAGCTTGTAAACATATATAGAAACGCAACACAAACATGTCTCAACATGCATACATAGTAGATTTTGAAATCTTTTCAGAAAATTGTGTACCTAGTTGACTGTTTAAACTGCTGATTTTATATATATATATATATATATATATATATATATATATATATATATATATATATATATATATATATATATATATATATATAGATATATATATAAATATAAATATATACATCTATATATATGTATATATATATATGTAAATATAAATATATACATCTATATATATGTATATATATATATATTTATAGACATTTATACATATATATATATATATATACACTATACACACACATACACATACATACACTCCTGCACGTAAACATCCATATCAGGTGCCCTCATTCTCTCCAGCATAACATCAATAATAAAAAAAAAAAAATAAAAATGAACCAATTACGCATAACTTGAAGCACAGATAACCGTCCCGACTGACTTCCAGGGTTCCTTATTTTGAGCTCATTTTCCGCCCCGGTGAAGAAAACAAAAACCTAATTAAAAAAAGCACTGGGTCCTTTTCCCGGATCCCCTTTCCTAATCCAGAGAGATTGCGCCTCCTAGCGAAGGCAGGAAATGAAAGAATTCCGTCCACATAATGCCTAGGAATTCCTTCTCGCCTTTTTCATATATGAAAATAAATCTGAGCTTGAAAATCAGCAAATCAGCGGTGCATTGCACACCTCTGCGTAGTTATTGAGAAAATTCACTTCGCTTGAGGTAGGTAGGTTAGTAATGCTGTGCAAGGTTTTATATTATTATATATATATATAAATATATATATATATATATGTATATATATATATATATATATATATATATATATATATATATAATGTATATATAATGTGTATAAATATATTTATATATACATATAAATATATTTATGGGTATATATATATATATATATATATATATATATATATATATATATATATATATACTATATATGTATATATATATATATATATGTATGTATGTATACATATATATAACACACAAAAGCAACATGGATTATGTAAGCACAGACGTAGATATGTTGACATAAATGAACGAGAGAGAGAGAGAGAGAGAGAGAGAGAGAGAGAGAGAGAGAGAGAGAGAGAGAGAGAGAGAGAGAGAGAGAGGAGAGAGATGTCTGAACTGAACTGTACTTCCTTTTGGAAGAATAAAAAAAGAAAAAAGTCCAGTGAAGAACTATTGTAACCCATTAACACGATGATATTCGTATCCACTTCCACCAACTTGAAAGGAGAACCGGTTCAGTCGGAGTTAAGGAGGACTTGAAAAGACTTTGACCGTTTTTTTGTTTTCCTGACGAGGATATGCCCAGTCACGTCTGTAAGCGCAAAGGAGAAGGGTGGAGGAGGGAGGAGGGGGGAGGGGGGGGGAGGGAGTGATCCAGTGACACACTTTCAAGGCTTTTTCAGATGATGGCAAGACGCTGATACATTCCAAAGAAGATGAATGCACTACATTTTAAAATGTCAATCAGGATACTGGGAGTTATTTTTAAATACGATTGCAAGGAAATGGCGTCTTCTGCTGTAAACGCCTTGGTATAAGTAAAGACAGAAAAATGTACTAGCCTGACCACCAGAAATTACTGGTTAGCTTCTAACAGTACACTAAAGGTATACCAGTTGCCTCAAGCATAAAATAAAAAAGACACTCCTGAATTTGACCTGAATGAGTTCCCAAAGATAAAGACAACAGACGCCTTCAAGACAGTAAAAAGAGTCTTAAAGAACAAAAGTAACTGAAGACTACGTTTTTTTTTTAACCAAAGGGTCTGTAAGACAAAGGAAATACAAAAATCGTAGTAATTTTGAAGAAATCCACAATGACGTCGGTGTAAACATATAAAAAATATATGACATTTTATATATTTTATATTAAAATATATAAAACGTCTTATATATTTTTTAACATATATTTACACTGGCATCAATGTGGATTTCATCACCATTTTAGTGACCTAAGAGATTATGAAATTTTTATAAAAGTAGAAATGATACAAGTCAATAGTGCCACATTCAACGTAACTGCTGACAATATCATGTTATTATTCTCAAACCTAACCTAATTCTATATATATATATATATATATATATATATATATATATATATATATATATATATATATATATATATATATATATATATATATATATATATATATATATATATATATATATATATGTATATATATATATATATAAATATATAGTATATAATACATATATATATATAGTATATATATAGATAGATAGATAGATAGATAAAAACAAAAATCATACTTGGGTTCCTTTAGTTCGTTTAAAGGACTTTTTGACTTTTCCTTTTTCCTTTCAATGAAAGGACTGCAATTAACTTTTAGGCCTATTTTACCTTATCGTTACCATAGGTTTATTTCCCTCCTAGCCATTCTTCTTCGTTATCCCTGGGTAAGGCCCCAAAGGAGGACCATAACATCTTTATTTATTTATCTATTCCTGGAAGGGAGAATAGTTCGTGGTTACTTTGTTTCACTATATTCAAAGGAGGTCCGCTAATATTATTCCTGGATCTTGAAAAATATGGTATAATTAATGAGGAAAGGGCATTAAGCTTCCACACTCCCACACACGCACACACACGTTAAAAATATACTCATAAACATGTATATATATATATACCGAAATTATACAGCAAAAGTAAAGAAAAAAGCTACGATAAAAACTGATATGCAAAGTGTATCACGACTTCATAACAACATGGCAAAAATATAAAGCAAATAAAAAAATAAGTAAAAAATGCGCCGAAGTTTCTTCGGCGCAATCGAGTTTTCTGTACAGCCACTACAGCGTATAACCAAAGCCATCGAAAATAGATCTATCTCTCGGTGGTCTCGATATAATGCTGTATGAGCCGCGGCCCACGAAACTTTAACCTCTACCCGGTGGTGGCCTATCCTATATCGTTACCAGAAGCACGGTTATGGCTAACTTTAATCTTAATAAAATAAAAACTACTGAGGCTAGAGGGCTGCAATTTGGTATGTTTGAAGATTGGAAGGTGGATGATCAACATACCAATTTGCAGCCCTCTAGCCTCAGTAGTTTTTAAGATCTGAGGGCGGACAGAAAAAGTGCGGACAGAAAAAGTACGGACGGGCAGACAAAGCCGGCACAACAGTTTTCTTTTACAGAAAAATAAAACACTATTTATGTAGGTTTATTGCCATACAATTGTTCTCTAAACAAGATAAAGTACTGGTTATGAGACATTGTACCTAGCACTCCATGTTCGAGCGACAACAAAAGAAAAAGAAGAAAAATGCGATAAAACAGAAGCTCGCCAATCTTCTGGTATCGATACAAGGAATCCCTCGTCGAATGTGGATTGTTGTTTTTGCATTTAAGACAAATTTAACAATTCACCATTTTTTAACCCTAGAATAAAACAGAGGACCTTCTAGTACAGCTGGTAACGTGTTGGCCTCGTAGTCTCGGGGACCAGCGTTCGCTCCCCGTCAAGGAGCGGATAGTGACACTGTCCTATTGGAAGGTTACTGCCATGAGTGGCGACATTGAGGGGGTTTGGTTACCCGGTTGACGTCCGGCCGAGAGGCAACAGCCTGTGGGAGGACTGAAACCAACAACTTTAACTTTGAAATGTGAGCCATCCTGGAAGGTCCGCGTGCTCAAGAAAAATGAAAGATATATAACAAAAAGTGTAATGCCTTTTCTCCAATGAGTGAACGAAGCCACAACAAGTAAAAGAGAAGGAAAAAGAAGCCGCAGAAATCTGATTCGTGGAAAACATTTCTCAAGAAAGAGGTAAAAGGAATAAACTACTGAGATATTTTCCTAAGAAAGAGGTAAAAGGAATAAATTACTGAGAAGGCTGGAAAGGCACAACTTCCAACCCCTGATAGAAGTTTGGTTTGTTTTTATAAGAAATGGGTGTGCACCATTGTTTTTTCTTTGACTTTACTTAATTTTTATCTATTTCCGTTTTATTACATATTTTAGCATCCTGTCACTTAATCGGGAAACTAATATTATACTAACGCTCTTGGGTTAGCATAAAATAAGCTTTTACATATGGGGTGAGGAACACTGCAAATCAAAAATTATTATTTGCATCCATTCTTAGTAAAAGCGATGGAAAAAAATTATATAAAAAAGTCACTGCTATAATATACATCTAAACCCAGGATATGACGTGCCTCGTTTTTATGAACACTGTCTTGTTTGAAATCCTTCTTCCATCTTAGATTTTCTTCTCTGCCCGTCCAAGATGGACGTGGTCTACCTTAAAAAAATATCCTTGAAAGGTAGTGAGCGTTAAGACCAAAAAGAAATACAGATTAAGCCACTAAAACTGGAGCCGAGAGAGAGAGAGAGAGAGAGAGAGAGAGAGAGAGAGAGAGAGAGAGAGAGAGAGAGAGAGAGATACATTTAATTTGAAAAAACTCTGCACCTGAGGACCTGATGTTCCTAAAGAGAGAGAGACCTGAGGACCAGATGTTCAGAGAGAGAGAGAGAGAGAGAGAGAGAGAGAGAGAGAGAGAGAGAGAGAGAGAGAGAGAGAGAGAGAGAGAGAAATGGTAATGGGGATCCTGACCTTTTCTTTTCCCTCTGATTGTGATGTTTCCCGGAAACACTGTTCCCCCTTGTTCCCAAGTGTCAGCCATATTTCTGGTTAAACCCATTTTCCATTCCCAGTATTTCCCAGAAATAGTGTTTTGAAAAGAGTTTTAAGGGTAATAAATTTCTCCATTCCCCTTTTATTAGACCCAGAGGGACTGTTAATGAACAGGGAAAATGTAAGAACTTCCATATGCATAATGACGAAGACCATAGATTTATCTTATGATCATAATGACTTCTGGTTGTTTACCATATGTTAGGATGTTTTATTTCGTCTTGATGAAGACAGAAAGAAAGAAAAAAAGAAGAAAGAACGAGGGGAAGAAGAAAGACTTCAAAGTAGCCTTAATATCAGGTCCCACCAGAGGAGTCTTCTATTTACTCGATATGTCTCTGAAGAGATAATCACCCAATCTAGCTCCAATCATATATCGAACCCCAATTCCCTTTGACACGGCCGAAAAATGAGTGGCCCAATAGTCTCCGGTGGAGTAATGCTTCCGAAACTCAATTAATCACCCGAGCAATTGAAAGTTTACAGCCGCCAATCGACGTATTCATGGCTATGCACTTCGGGAGTCAGCAGCCAGGATGAGAGAGAGAGAGAGAGAGAGAGAGAGAGAGAGAGAGAGGAGGCCACGCCCTCGCAAGATCGTCTGTAAAACTCGCATACCATTTCCAGAGCAATTTGGAGACGGCTCGAAAGGGGAGGACTTGCTTTCGCGAAAAAGTCGGCGACATTCGGATATTGTTTCCGAATAATTGGACCTGTCCTAGTTACCTCTGAGACCGGATGAAAAATGAGGAACGCATTCTAATGCGAGCGACAAAGGAAAATGGTCTAATAACAATATGTATCTTCGCCTGGCTGAAAATTGCATGAGGTTCCCTTTGGGATCCACGGCGAAAGGCGAGCTATTATCTCAGTGCTAAGAGAGAGAGAGAGAGAGAGAGAGAGAGAGAGAGAGAGAGAGAGAAAATGCTTATTGAGTAGTATTTGCACATGCATGCTAAACTATTCATATGCATATGTAACAAAATAATTAATATATCTAATGTGTTGTGCTTTTTAATAATTACTGAATGCTTGTAACATCAACAGCTGATAAACAAAAAAGAATGACCAGGTAACTCCTAACCTAATTAACGTCAATTACCTACTCCCCAGCTCGCTTGAAGCAGTTACAAAAAAAAAAAAAGAAATTTCGTATACAATTGTCCCGAAATGTCAGCATCTCGTAACGCGCCATGTCATTACGAAAACTTGAGAGAAAAGAAAGAAAACAAAGAGAGATGAGGATCTGCATGTAAATGAGAAATGCAAGCGCTCGAACGAAATCGCATTACGGCCCAGACCGACGATAATGCACCGCTCGCGCACAATTCAAAACGCGTATTATACGTCGCCTTCTTTTCTTTTTTTTTTACCTGCCGGGACGGCCGGCACCAACTTGCTTCGTGTGGGCGGGGTGGGGGGAGACAAAGCAACGCCCATGGGAACCAGGTCATCCTTAATGACGGCGTTAATTGAACAAACGAAGTAAAGTCAACACCGCGGCGGAATTTGGAAGCAGCGCTCTGCTGTGCTGCGAGATTCGGGACATGTCTTGAATGCGTTCGGAAATGTTTTCGGAGCGGCGCGAGGAATTTGAATGCTGCTTCGCTAAGTTGCGCCAGTTGCAGAGTTTGCACCTTTTCGAATTAAGTTTCTTTCCATTTAACTTTTAGAACGGTGCAATGTGATTAACAGAACCTTACGCCAGGAGAATGGAACTTTGATTTGAGATTATATATGTGTAGGCACGCACACCCACATACCGGTGAGCAAATACACCCACACACACCCACACATATCTAAATGTGTGAGGAAGCGTTTATATATATATATATATATATATATATATATATATATATATATATATATATATATGAATATATAATATATATATATATATATATATATATATATATATATATATATATATATATATATATATATATATATATATTTATATACACGAGTATATGTATATATGTGTGTGTGTATCGTGTTACACGAAATTAGTATAAATTTCCCTTCGAAACACCACAGGTTGAAAAGAAACTATAATATCATCATTATATCATTACCGTTCGTCAGAGCAAAGGGCCAAAGAGAACTGACCGGGCTAGTGGGTTCTCGCACATCAGAGATCCCACCAATGAAAATGGGAAAATGGTTAATTTATCTTTTACAGACATCTTATCCAATTCATGTCGGGCACCAATAATACGATGCAGAGTGAACACTCAAGATGAAAATTCAAATATGCACATAAATGAACGAGACAATTGCACTTGCAAAGTAAGGCGATATTACTTTGCTACGCGCTAGGAGAATCCTTCTTCCCAAATAATGTAATGAATGCAAATGTATTGTAATGAGTGGTAATGCAATTCACTTCATTACCATTTCGTTATTGTATCTTCTCGTAAATGCAACTGCGTTCGTACCGTCTATTACTTCCGGAGGCTTCATTTGGAAAAGGCGAAATAATTTTCTATCATTGAGGCTGAATTATTCATTAAAGTGTTAAAATATATACTGAAATACTTCATTTCCATGTCTAAATTCAATTTCATTTCTCTCAGATCCTCACTTAATAACTGCATACAGAAAATATAAAAAAAAAATTAAAAAAAGTGTGACTGAATATTCATAAACTGATCATTTTAATTACCAGTTCATATTACCCATTATTATTCTCAGACATAAATCGCCGTAAATGTAATTTTATCTGTGAATTTTTATATATATGAAGGTTACCCGAGCAAATAAAAACAAAATTTTTTAAAAATAGCAATAAAATATTCATGGGTTTTCCAGGACCCGGCCAGACCATGAATATGTTAAAAGTTTTATACATATATATTGGGTGGGAGGTTGAAAGGATATTAGGACTGAAAACACTTAGGGATGGTGCCATAATATTATGGTGAGGCATAACACGGTCAGTAATGCCCATAATAAAACGGACGATAGTGAAAGATGGGCTTAGGCTGAAGTCACCGTCATAGAATAGTGATACCGAGAAGGCTGGCAAGGATATCAAGTGAAATGATGCTTAGCGTAATAACAACAACGACAATAATAATAATAATAATAATAATAATAATAATAATAATAATAATAATAATAATAATAATAATAATAATAATAATAATAATAATAATAATAATAATAATAATAATAATAATAATAGCTCGGTTTGGTTAAATGCAATGGAATGGTGCCTATCTTATGAATGGTAGGATTATCAAGCAATGTCTAAATAAAATGGGAAATATTGAAGAGAACTAAAATATGAAAGACAGCCTCCTAGAGTACGTAAAAGAGGTAATTGAATGAAGTAGATGAATGCAGTAGCAGGAAAGGGAACTGGGGTAACACATTTGAAATTTCACACACACACACACACACACAAAGCAAGTAAATACTGATAGCCTAAGAATGTCAGTAGTCTTCACGAGTAGGAACACGTGACCAAACTCGGCCAGCCCCTGTTGTGACAGGCGAGTAACCAAAAAGGACATCGACCTAAATGAACAAAAAAAAAAAAAGCTTTTTATTCGTTCCGCGCCGCCCCCAACCAACAACACCTTTTCAAGTACCTTTACATTCAAAATAAATAAAATTAAATCAGTCACTACTACTCTGAATGAATAGTTCTTTCAAGTCTGATAAAATCACATCACATATCTTCACATAGAAAATAAATTAAACTAAATAAATCACAACAGGAAAATTCTGATTACAAGTTAAAAAAAAAAAGGAAAAATACGATAAACCTTGACTGAAAAGAAAAGAGGAAATGAAATAATCTGATGACTAAACCAAAAAATCGCCGAAAAAACAAATACTCTAATTTTCGAGACAATATAAGAAGGATCCAAAGGCTTCGAAAACTCTAGGGAAAATCACAAAATATGGAAACGCCACTAACCCGATACACACCAGACGAAAAAAACAAAAAGTACGAAAACGGCAGAAAACTGAATAAAATTTGGAAAATATCCAACAGGAGGGATGAAATTGGCTCGTTCATGGGCCATTATCGCGAGCGAAGCTTAAAGACAAATTGAATTCCTTTAGGAATCTGGTTCATTATTGGGGTCTAAAAGGACCCTAATTGATCTCCCTGGTTTAAGAGCAGACTGGAGACTTCAAGGAAAATGAGGAAGGAGAAGCGAGGAAGAGGGGTTGACAAGGAAAGAACAAAGCAGGAGAAAGTGATAAATGACGCACGAAGACCGGAGGGAAGTGAAAATTGTAAAGATGCTGACATATGAAGAGAAAAGACATAAAAAGGAAAATAATGAATGAGGATGGTTCATGGAAAAGACAAGAACTGAATAGAGAAAATGTCATTCCTTCCTTACCAGAATAAAATTGATACATCACGGCAACATTCATCAACACTACGTTTTATTTCTGCAAATTTCGTCCATTAATTCTCTTAAGATATCATAAAACGAAGCTCTATTCGCTATCTCCTCATCAAAACTAAGCCAGTCGTCCTTAAATATTTCAATCATGGCGTTTTTATATCAAAGAATATTTATACATATTAAATAACGTATAACCTCTCACAAATTATTAGATGAACTCATAAAACGACTCGATAATCACTTATGCCAAAACTTCCAACCATGAATAATTTCCCCGACAATATAAGCCAGGCATCGCGTCTAAACAGACTTAATTCATCACACGCTTCAACCACTCCGGCGCATCATAAACGTATAATGAATGCCACCGTCATCGGTAACCGCACAATGCTCGCGAGCAGCGGTAGCATCAGCGGTAATTTCGACATCAAGAGACAATAAGCTACCGTCCTCGATGTGGGGCTTCAACTGCATAGCGGAAGGTATTACAGTGGCTGGCATAACGATGGACAGAACTGCGCTGTCGGAGATTTCCCAATTTCAGTTTGTTTCTTTTTTTAATTTTATTCCTTTCTGCATCGCAAATATATTAAAAGAATATAATTTCAGGAAGATTATGTAATAACTGAATTGACTTAAGGAGGTATTTGAAATAAAATAAATATCTAAATTCAAGAAAACAAGGAACTGATGTCCAGCTGATAAACACAGATCAAGATGACAGATGACATAATAACAAACGACAACAACAACAACAAGAAAAGCGACTGAGCGTAAACTGACCATAAATAAGAAACAAGAGACACGAAGGGAGAACTATGCAATGATAAATAATCGCAGAGACTGTATAAAAATATACATACACGCCAGGAAACAAAGAAAAAGAGAAGAAACAATACAACGATAAATACTGATAAACACAATAACAGCGATAAAACACGTAACAGATAAAGGTACAGAGAAGCATACACACAGACACGCACAGACAGATGATTTACGCCCAGAATAATATATTTCCCAGACAGAACAGAGGCTGGAGGGAGCTTTTCGTTCCATTTCTCATCTTTTTGCTCTACGGTGATGAATAATAGTGAGATGGATGAACTATGGAGGATCACTGTGGACACGGCCGTATTTTGTACGTACAATAGTGAAGTATGTTTGGATGATTACGCAAACACACGTACACACACATATATATATATATATATATATATATATATACTATATATATATATATATATGTATATATAGATATATATATATACATACATATATATTCATATATGTAATATATATGTATATAGATTATATATATACATATATTCAAATATATATATATATATATATATATATATATATATATATATATGTGTGTGTGTGTGTGTGTGTGTGTGGTGTGTGTGTGCGTGTATAAAAAAAGCAAACCTTTAATTCTTCTACTCGGTAAAAAATAAAGCATGCAACTACAAACATACGATTACTGACACACAAATAAAACCATTTGGTAGTTTCTTGTGGATGTATATGAATGCATATGCACGTAAATATACATATGCTGATAGATACAGAACCTTTTCTGGGATGAGATAGCTAGCCCCATGCCCTCCTCTACGCTGGTTGCGCCCCACCGCATGAGACTAACTGCCAAGTATGTAATTCACAAAGTTAGTTTACAAAGAACCATTTGGATTTAACTGGATTGGTCTAGTGCACTATATACAGTATATATGTGTATATATATATATGTATATATATATAAATATATATAATATATATATATATATATATATATATATATATATATATATATATATATATCAAATGAACGTGTACATTTATTCAAAGGCATATCCATACATCTTCACCGATTGGTTACATACACCATACTGAAAATAATCACTTAAGAATGACTACAGAAAACGTGATACTGGACTTGGTATCTTATTTTTTTCATAATAACCCACAGTGGCGATAAATCTTTTAGCTTTCTTTTTTATCAATAGCAATGAGGTTTTTGTGCTCTTTTTTTCACTTGAAACTTCTTAAGCATTTCCTCACCCTTCACCCGCTTTTTCTCCTCTGGCAATTGTTTCTCTCTGTTCAACATTTCTCAAATTGTTTCTTTCCATTTTAGTTTTCTGTAAAAGATAACTATTGTGCCGGCTTTGTCTGTCAGTCCGCACTTTTTCTGTCCGCCCTCAGATCTTAAAAACTAATGAGGCTAGAGGGCTGCAAATTGGTGTGTTGATCATCCACCCTCAATCATCAAACATACCAAATTGCAGCCCTCCAGCCTCTGTAGTTTTTATTTTATCTAAGGTTAAAGTTAGCCATAATCGTGCGTTTGGCAACGATATAGGCCAAGCCACCACCGGGCCGTAGTTTCATGGGTCGCTGCTCATACAGCATTATACCGAAACCACCGAAAGATAAATCTATTTTCGGTGGCCTTGATTATACGATGTACAGAAAACTCGACTGCGCCGAAGAAATTTCGGCGCATTTTCTACTTGTTTTTCTATCGTTGACGATCATATTTCAGGGGGCTTCCAAACAATGCCCCCCATAATAAATCTTCAATGTTTCCCGTGTCTTTGTCTGAACGCCACGAAACTTTCTTGCTTCTTTCATGTAGTTTGTTTGAATGTTAGAGACATGTGGGCATTTGTAAGGGAAAATAAACATGAACACATTTACGCTAAGTGAACGTTTCAATGTTTGTAGGTGTACAGAAATAAAATATAAATAAATTACATACACAACTACATGCATACATACATACACGCATATATATATACACAAACACACACACACACACATATATATATATATATATATATATATATATATATATATATATATATATATATATATATATATATGTGTGTGTGTGTGTGTGTGTGTGTGTGTGTTTGCACAGTCTTACTTTTGAGCAATCATTTAAGTGCCACTGGAAATGTGTCATCAACTGCTTCCAGGCGACACTTCTACAATTTCTAACTTCTTATCTCAAAACTGAAGTTTCGAAGAAATATATAAAAACTATTCCCTATTTGTTCATTCTTTAAACCGACAGCTATTCCAGCCATTAACTTGAAACTGTCATCAGGGCTAACTAGATCTACAATGGATCTACACTCCAACATATGTAGGCGAATGCAGTAAAAAAAAATGATTAAAATGAGACCAAACGTTCACCAAACCACAGCTTGCATCATTACTGTGAAAGTCTGCACCTTCTTGCGTTATCTTACCAATTTCTTTCGTTTTAAATAAAATGAGTGAAAAATGTGCCGAAGTTTCTTCGACGCAATCAGGTTTTCTGTACAGACGTTACAGCGTATAATCAAGGCCACCAAAATTAGATCTATCTTTCCGTGGTCTCTGTATAATGCTTTATGAGCCGCGCCCCATGAAATTTTAACTACGGCCCGGTGGTGGCCTATCCTATATCGTTGCCAAATGCACGATTATGGCTGACTTTAACCTTAAATAAAATAAAATCCACTGAGGCTAGAGGGTTGCAATTTGTTGTGTTTGATGACTGTAGAGTGGGTGCTCAACATACCAATTTGCAGCCCTCTAGCCTCAGAAATTTTTAAGATCTGAGGGCGGACAGAAAAAAGTGCGGACCGAATAAAGTGCGGACGGACAGGCAAAGCCGGACAATGGTCGTCTTTTACAGAAAAAGAAAAAAAATTCTCTCATCAACTATCCATTAAAAACTCGTCTCTCCGATTCTCTCAGCATCACCCGTTATTTAAGATGCAACAGAAACACATCTCCGCCATTCTTTTTCTCTTCAACCCGTCATTACTCTTCATCTCAACACCGCTCCCAAGAGCGATTCATCTCAACATTATTCATTCATCTTTCTTACATCAATTTCCCCCCACGCCTCGCGAACAGAGAGAGGTCGCTGAAGTACAATAGGTATTTTGGAATTCCTTTCTCTCTGTTCTCATTACAACTGATCTCTTTGCGAGGTATCCTGTCAAATATCTGTTCATACTGTCTGCTTTATTTTTCATTTCCTCCTCTAATTTATTTTACTTTGCTTTCAGTCGAAAATCAGTACTTACTGTATATACGTACATTCATTTTCTTATTTAAGATTGCGTAATAGTTAAAAGTGGAGAACATTACCCGTAAGGTATCTGTTACACACAGAAAATGATAACAGTACGGATATTCTCTGCATTTTATACGGTATACGGCAAGATTATTATTATTATTCAAAGGCTCCACAGAATAAAGCGATTTAATATGAAAAGTACTAAAATAGCAGAGAAAAAAATACATACAAAATTGACAATTAATATATATATATACATACATGCATATATATATATATATTATGCATATATATAAATATATATGTTCATACATACATACATCGACCGATACATAAATCGTGATTAGAGGAGGATATATATATATATATATATATATATATATATATATATATATATAATATATATATATATATGCTACTGTATTGTTATAACTGTATCATTTATATGGTTTTGATAAATATATCTATGTTCTGATTTATATATGTATATAACATATTTATATATATATAATATATATATATATGGTTTTCTTTTTATATGTTTAATATTAATATATATACATATATACAATATATTACACATGTATGTATATATATAAATATATATGTATATATATACATCTTATATATATGCAGAAAAACTAGGGGAACAGTACATGGCGCTTTAGACACGACTAACATGATCTTCTAGGTAGGCGTCATCGCCAGCGATATTACAATGATCAATTCACAGCAGCTGCATGAAAGCATGGGAATGAAAAAGCCTTTGGTAACAGGTACCAGGACAATAATTGCCCCTGAAGGGGATGTAAATGCCCATACTCTGCAAGGCGTGTGACATAATTCGCTGTCATTAGCGCAACAAAGGACACTGATAGCCCTGAGAGACTTTCAAGACAATCACTTACGTGAAGGAATTCCTTTTATGCTAATATATTTGTTTTTTCTGACCAAATCATAACTGACTATTACTGTTATAGTGGTTGGTGTCGTGGAATGCCACTAAGATGTCGCGTGTTCGCGTCTCCCCAAGGGCGAAGAAAAATCACTGGCTCTGTATCATGATCAGTTACTGCCAAAGCGTGGGGTCTGCGATGGCAGGTTGAGACCAACATTCTTTGGAAGCTTGAATTTCAAATTAATGGCACCTTTGGTGTGCTTGTTCCATGTGAATAGGTTTCATCTAATGACATAATAATAATATTACTTATAAAACATGTGCTTCGCGGTCGATCTGTTATATCCTTTGTAACCAAAGAAGTCTCTGTATTTAATCTTTTTAACAAAATCCTTATAAGTAATGCACTGTCACCGAAGAACGGCAGTATGCATTATTTAAAATGCAAAAGACAACAATTTCTGATTAGCCGACAGGAAACACGGACGGTCCGGGGACTCTAGAAGTACGAAGTGAGTTTTAGTTTTCTGAAGAGAAAACTATTGTGCCGACTTTGTCTGTCCGTCCGCACTTTTTTCTATCCGCCCTCAGATCTTAAAAACGACTGAGGCTAGAGGGCTGCAAATTGGTTAGTTGATCATCCACCCTCCAACCATCAAACATACCGAATTGCAACCGTCTAGCCTCAATAGTTTTTAATTTATTTAAGGTTAAATTTAGCCATGATCGTGCATCTGGCACCGCTATAGGTGCCAACAACACAGGCCACCTACGGACCGTGGAAGTTTCATGGGCTGCGGATTTAAGTTTCATGGGCCGAGGCTGTACAGAAAACTCGATTGCGCCGAAGAAACTTCGGCGCAATTTTATACTTGTTTGTTTTGCTGACGCTACTAGGCAAAAAGAACAGGCACTACTAAACATCGAGTGGATCCGATTGTCGTTTCTAAGCCGCCGTTTTCATATTTTCTAGCTGTGGCGTTTTCTTAATGTTCAGTATCATTCCAACCCCCGGTTTAATCTCGCCCAACCTTTCTGTTCCCCGTTAGTACGGTACTGCCGTCAGTGCACCTCACTGGGTGCACTGTATGCATTACTAAAGGTTCTTTGCAGAGTCCCTTCGGCCCTGACCTGCAACCCCTCTCATTCCTTTTACTGTACCTCTTTTCATATTATCTTTCTTCCATCTTGCTATCCACCCTCTCCTAACAATTATTTCAAAGTGCAACTGTGAGGTTTTCCTCCTGTTACACCTTTAAAACCTACCCACTCTCAATTTCCTTTCCAGCGCTGAATGACTTCATAGGTCTCAGTGCTTGGCCTTGGGCCTAACTCTATATTCCATTCCATTCCAACCTTTCTGTGAGAATAGCTTGCTAATCAGGCCCCATTTTGTTCACTGGTTCTATGTTTAACATAGCATTAAGGTTGCCCTTACGTTCGATTTCCCTTCTGACCAACTGTTGTTGTCTTGTCTAGTCTCGCTGTTTGAATGGTCTAACATTCTTTCTCCCTTCTGTCCGATTGTTTTCTTCTTGTACAGCCTTGCTATGATTATAGTCTTTTATTTAGTGTCTCTTCTAACTCGGTGAGTTTATTTTGTGGAGCCTTGATGTGAGATCGGTTTTATTTTCAGTCTCCCACCTACCTCACTGTGTTCTTCTTGACAGGCCTCGTTGTGTGGTTAGCCTTGTATTCGGTCTACCTATCTGCCTGTTTTCTTTCTCCATCCTGCTCCACTGTTTTCATATTGAATTGATTATAGAATTTAGGCCAAAGGCCAAGCACTGAGACCTATGAGGTCATTCAGCGCTGAAACAGAAATTGGCAGTAAAAGTTTGAAAGGTGTAACAGGAAAACCTCGCAGTTGCACTATGAATCAATTGTTAGGAGAGGGTGGAAAGTAAGATGAAAAAAAAAAAGAGTATATGAAAGGAGTTACAGTAAAAGGAACGAAAGGTGTTGCAACTAGGGGCCGAAGGGACGCTGCAAAGAACCTTAAGTAATGCTTACAATGCACTCCATGAGGTGGACTGACAGCGCTACCCCCTACGGGTGTTTCCATCTTCCCTTGCTTCGTCGTGAGGTTAGTTTTGTATTCTGTCTGCCGTTGGTCTCACTGTTTCCATCTTGTTTAACCTCTGTGAAATCTTGACATTCTGTCGAATGTCGCTGTGAGATTGTCTTTATATTCTCTTCAACCTAAGAGCCTTTGTTTGCATCTTATCAGGCCTAATTATAAGTCTGGTCTTTTTATAATCATTCCCCATTTTGCCATATCATTTTCATTTTGTCTAAGCGTCGTTGTGAGGGTTCTGCTACATTATTTCATTCGTCTTGTCTAACATCAAATTTAGAATAAAAAAAAAACAAGAATAAAGGAGTTCCAGACTACGTGAAACAAGCTTCGTTGTATTTTCAAAGCCAGGAATGAACCTGGGCCTTGGGATTAAAATTACAGACTTTGCTTTATATTCAGTCTTGCTTCTCGACCGCTGTCTCCACCTTGCCTGGCCTGGCTAGGTGAGGATGATGATGGCTTTATGTTATGTCTTAATTTTGTGTAAGTGTTTTCACTTTGTGTACCCTCGACGTAAAGCTGGCCTTGGATTCAGTCTCATTTCTATCCCTTGGTATTCGCCTTGTCTATCCTCGCTTTGAGACTGTCCTCCAATTCAGTCTTGTCATTAGACTTGTTAACAGTCCAGCGTCGTTGTTAGGCTAGCCTTAAATACTGGCCCCCAATGCAGGTCTTCATGTTTTTGATGAGAGGGCGCCGTAGCTCTTTGTTCTTTCAAGTGTCTAGGCTCGAGGGTACAGCTGGGGTCTACAAAGGTCCGCGCATAGAGATGAGAAATAAACGATGTACCCGAAGGCAGGGCTCACATTACATGATTTTTCGTTATGTTTAACGAGAAACTCTAAAACTCTAATTCGGACTAAAAAAAAAAAAAGAATAAACGAATCCCGGGCTGCGTAAAACAAGTTTAGTTCCATTCTACAAGTCAGGGATGAACATACGCCTTGGAAATAGTTGTATTCTCTGTTTTTTTTACTCAAGTCAGTCCCTAACAGAGGCCCGATTAAAACTGACTGAAAAATATAAAACCAGAAAGATGAAAATATAAACCAGGCTGATATTCACCTGTTCTTTCCAACTGATACCAAGCCATTGAATTCTCTTCTTATGTCTGTACTCCATGACACTTATAACCTTCAACCCTTATAACGAAGGAACCCGTGAGTTTCACCATCCAATTTCTCAGGAAAAGTTTTTAGATGAAGTTACTGGTACCATACCCATCTCCACACTGACTACGCCTCACTACAGTCGACTATCTACCAGGTAATTAATTCAATGGTTATGTCAACAGAGGCAAGATGGATTTTAACGGAACACTTCCATGTCGTTCCAGATCCTAAAGGAACTTTAATCAAAATTCTCTCGCAAACGAGAGGTCCGGAAGCTATTGCCAAAAATCTTAAGCGCCATCGATCGCAAACAGTGAGCAGAAAAATCTATACCAAGCCAGGAAGTGAGTAGACAGTAATTTTCTTTCCTTTGTTGTTTCAAAAGAACTCGACTACTTAATCAGATATTAGAAATCAATGAGTAATTAAAAGCGATACTGAGTTTTCACTACGTGCGCATTCAATTAGATTAGACAATTCTCTCAGCTATCGTGTATCAGTAGTAAAGCGTAATACACAAAGGTGGTGTACACGTGTTGTACTTAACTTATTCAACAATTATCACCAATTACCGAGTAATTACGGCTAAGCGTATTTCCATATCAAGTTTTACAAAATGGAACTTGAAATGAACTTCCGATTCCCCGCTACGTCATTCACTGCCATAGCTACCGCTGCTCACAGGAAAAGTGTGAGGCATGGCGCCATTGTCTGTCTATATGATATATATATATATATATATATATATATATATATATATATATATATATATATATATATATATATATATATATACAGTATATGAGAGAGAAAGAGAAAGCCATGGTAATAATGAACGAATTCGTAGCTGTCCCACAAGACAAGAAAACGTGTCTCATTACCAAATTACTTTTTTTAAAAATATGAATAATTTATACAACTCGTCCAAACGATAATATCATATTTGTGCCTCAGTTAACTGCAACGTAAAATTCTGATGACATGAATTCAAGACTTATCCTATCGGAAAATCCTGTTTAACTTGAATTCTTCGCATTATCCTTCTCGATGTCTCTATCGGCCTATTGCTAACTTTTCCCTCAAAACCAGGACCTTCTTCCTTCCAGGAAAAGAAAATGATGGCTGCCGAACTTCCGGACTTCTGTTGAATTTTAAAACATTCTTCCCGAATGACGACTTTGAGACCTAAATTCAGGACATCCGGGGAAATAACGAAGTATAGTAACGCTAACACACTCACCCCGGCGGCGCCATTCACTCTATCGCGCGTACTACCTCTCGCTCCCTGAATATTAAGGTCCTACCTTTCCAAACGCCTTTGCATCACTTATCCAACGCTCTCTGGGTGTTCGTCCACTCCTTACACTTCTGGATTATACACTTGTTCACTCAACTACGATTCTCTAGCATACCCAAGTTTTCACCACTTCTACAAACCAGGACATTTCCTTCCGCCATACACATATAATTTATACACATATATATACATATTTAAATATATACATATAATATACATATACTGTATACAAAACACACACATATATATATATATACATACACATATAATCAGTAAGCTACAAACGTCCTTTAATATCCAATTCGCTCTACCTCGGAAATAATATATTTTCATATATGTTACCGAAGGGGAATTTTTTTGTTGATAATAAGTTCGTCGTCCCGTGGGCACGAACCAGCGACGGACAAGAACTCAGGACTACAGTGGACGCTTAACCCACACGGCTAGCAAGTGAGGTATAAGTGGATATCGGCTCCCATATACAAATCTCCCGTCGAACTTATTATCAACTAAAAAATTCCCCTTCGGTAACATATATGAAAATATATTATTTCCGAGGTAGAGCGAATTGGATATTAAAGGACGTTTGTAGCTTACTGATTGTATATGAATCACGGTGATGTGATAAAAAGTCATAATATGGCTGCGTGCGACAAACGCACTACACGGTTAACATGGCAGAGGTGGGTGGATATCGTCTCTAAATACAAACACCTGAGTTCAACGGGAGATTTGTATATGGGAGCCGATATCCACTTATACCTCACTTGCTAGCCGCGTGGGTTAAGCGTCCACTGTAGTCCTGAGTTCTTGTCCGTCGCTGGTTCGAGCCCACGGGACGACGAACTTATTATCAACTAAAAATTCCCCTTCGGTAACATATATGAAAATATATTATTTCCGAGGTAGAGCGAATTGGATATTAAAGGACGTTTGTAGCTTACTGATTGTATATGAATCACGGTGATGTGATAAAAAGTCATATACATATTACACAAAAAGTTCATCCTAACAGCTCCAACCTTCTCTCTTTCATCTTCATTCAACATTCACACTTCACATCAGTGAAGGAGAGTTGGCTCAAATAGCCTTTCATACATTTACCCCTGGGCTTCCGTATAAATTCCATTTATCTTTTTTTTTTTTTTTTAATCTCCTACGCTCACCCTGGTACCTTCCTCGCTTCCTTTTTCTGTGACTCTCCTCTTCCTCAGTGAACCATCCCTTATATTGACCCCACATACCTTTATAAATAAACCATTTCCACTCTTCAACCACTATATTACTATTCAACGCTCCCTTTCCCAGGTTTCCACTCAACTTGCTCTTCCTCACATTTACTCTCAGCTTTCTTCTCTTGCCAAGTTTCACTCTTTCACTTGCATCTGCAGTTGCTTTTCACTGTCTCCAAAGTCAGCACTGCATCATCTGCAAACATCGAACATTCGGCACTCAATTAACGCCTCACTTCCTTATCCCACAGGTCAGTTAATTGGAACCTAGTCCTACTATACAGGTAGTCTGTACTGCTACTTGAGCACCGATGACCGAAGAAGTGTCAAAAGATTTGGATTCTAATGAATCACGTACCAAGACAGAAGGGAGCTAGCGGAGGGTTGTGAACCCGCTGGGCGTGGAAATGCTCCGTACGTAGCAGATAATGGGATACTAATGAATCACAAACAAAGAGAGGAGAGTCTAGTGGAGAGTTGGCATCTCGTTGGGAGAGGAAATAACTCATAAGTGGTGGATTAGAGTCTCTCCTAAAACCACCAGAACCCCATACATCAGGAACAATACAGTGCACTGTAGCCATAAGAGGTGTCAATAATACGAAGTACATAGAAAGGGTTAACAGATGAGCCTCTTCTCCTAAGGCTAGTGACAACCTCGCTCCTCACTCCTGTCTAATACTGGAAAAGGAGAATGATAGAATTCTCTTTGCTATGCGCAGTGAGAAAATGACCAAATTGTTGGAGCATGGGGCTTATAGCCACACGCGCTGGAATGATATAGGCTATACATACATACATACATACATACATACATACATACACACACACACACACACACACACATATATATATATATATATATATATATATATATATATATATATATATATATATATATGGAACTACTAAACACATGAGCAAGTGTCTCACAGAAATAAATTTCTGACTCATATTGGGATCCAACCAGGGTCTCCCACAAGAAAGGCCAGGGCGCTACCAGGCAGAGCACTGGCCTTTTATTTGAGAGACAGGGTTCGATCCCAATGTAATCAGAAATTATATATATATATATATATATATATATATATATATATATATATATATATATATATATATATATATATATATATAATTCATTACAAGATTTAAATTTATTTACTGTTAAGCAAACCAAATTTAAGTACTAACAAAATTAAAGAAATTCAGATGATCTACGATCTGCACAACAAATACGGGTTTGTCACGTTGAGTGTTTTTGATTTTTACTTTTACTGAGCACTAAAAAATTGCTTACAAAGAAAAAGTTAATCAAAATTCTCCATTACGCTTCCACATATTGCACCTCACGATCGAGATGCTTCTGAGAAAGCAGTAATAATTAGGTTGACTCAAGGAAGTAATTGAGATCCCATATTAGTGTAAGGCGATTTACCTGGATCCGGTAATTACATCTAGGCTTCAAGAAGATCCAAGGGGCAACATTAAATTGGATCAGGCAAGCACCTGTCAATAACATTGATCGATGACATAATCATTTTGTTCATTACTTTCTAACCTAAAACTTGCGACAAAATCTGCGTGTGGATAAGTGGGAACAAAACAAGAGACCTGAAACATTTGTACCTTGAAATGAAATGTACATTCCAGTACACACATGCACACATGGAATACAGATACACATTTATATTAAATAAATAATAACTGTAAAACAAGCGACCAAGAAAATACAAGGATACTGAGAGAGAGAGAAAAAAGCGTAGGTAGGCTCTGAAACCAAACTGTTACATTAATTAGACCTCACTTCTCATTTACCCAACTAAACAAAGTTTTGAAAGCAGTGCGAACAATTGCAAAGCGAAACTGCATACGCAAAACCCACATACATACGTACTAGTTAAGGCAGTGAAAACATTTTTTCTTCACAAACAACAACTTTTGATTTTATTTTACTTAATCATTTGACATAACTGCCAGTTGTCTTGACATATTACAGTCCATGCTCACAGCCCATGTCCGCTGACAAATGGCAACTATGTCAGGGGGCGTGGTTTACACCTTAGCTTAAGATAAAACTGCACGGAACAAACCGGCCATCTTTGTCTTGATGCTAAATGCATGCTAAGCAGCAATGAGTTACGTACTCGGCTCATTAACTGAAAGGCTATGTATACAGCTGTGAAAATAGTACCAGAAACACCGAACAACACAATGTCTGCCAAAAATTCCGTCAACGGGAAGGACTCTTCAAGCTGCTACCTCATACCTGCGTGTCCATCCCTTCCGAGGCTTCCACAATCTGAAGTGATTCGCGTACGTCAGGTTACATCAAGTGACACTTGGTGAAAGGAAAGGCAACAGGTGTAGACCAAAGGGCCCGTGAGAGGAACTGGAGAAGGTTTTATGGGGGAGGGGTGGGGGAAGAGAGAGAGAGAGAGAGTTCCTTTTGGCACACATGCAGGAAAGGGCACACTTTACCTTTGGCGTTGTGTCTGTTGTAGTCGGCCTGTCGATATCCGTAGCCATAAACTGTAGAAAGAGATACAAAATTTTATCCAAGAATGATTCACTGACACCCTTCAAATGCCCTATTTATAACATCCATTTCTCTGCTTAAGTTTTGGGAATGGACGTGGCTCCCTTCTCTTCTTGGATGGGCCTAATTGTATAAAAAGGCCTTCTGAAGGATTGGTACAATGGATATTTTTTACTTAAATTTACTAAATACACATTTCATAGTTGGAGCTAACAATGTATTTCAACTAAACAGGGTTGGGTTGAAATTATAACAATACATTAATAATAAATTTTGAATGATGAAAAATTTAAATTAACATAAAAATACATGTTAAGAATAACAGTAACATTCGATCTTTGAATTACTGATAAAAATAAACAAATCCATACAATAATCATATAAAGTTGAGCAATAAATGACAAAAAAGGAATGACGATGATCTGAATGCAAATGCAATTCCTCATTCATTATCATTCTTGGCAATTCCAGTGATGGTGATGTGATGTGAAGCCGATCTTGCAAATGAAGCTGTTTGGAGAGTAAGCTCGAAGTGATTGGCATAGGAGAGTCATGCGCGTGATCGAAGAATCTCTATGAAGATTCTCCTAGAATCGATGAATCTTTCGAATGAATCGTGACGAATGATCTTTTGTCCAATCAACCTGATGAATTTTTATGGCGAGTTCATAGTGGCGAGTTGACTTAAGATGCGTGAAGGTGGACGTTCGTGATTCTCGCAGATGATTCACGAGAGCCAATTTTTGAAGAACTGTGCAATTGATTCCTAGATGAAATTTGTAAGTCTTAAAGCCTGCAACTTATCAGTGGAGATGAATCTAGCGTGCGGATCAAAAGAGTGACTCATTCGAATGACTGTTGGTAAATGAATCTCCCTGGTGAATTCTGAAAGTGAATGACGGTTGCAAATGATTCTTCAAAACAATTTTGCAAAATATCCTGCGCAGGAATTTAACATGGCATCATGTACATTACTGTACATAAGCCCTGTAAATGAATCCTATGTAAGGACCCTCAAATGAATTCTCTGAGCCCTACTAGTGAGTCTCAAACTCAGATCCTGGATTCAGTACCCAATTCTTTTGACGAATCATACGAGTCACCCAAAAGAATGAAAATTATGGGCCTTATGATGAATTCCTAAACAAACCATGTACATGAACCACAACAAACATGAATTCTTCAACTGATGATTCTTACGAGCAAACCTCAGAGATGGAGCTTGTGACCAGTTCATAAAATGAAACAGGTGAATCTTCGAAATGAGTTCTAGAGATAATCTTACGATCAAATTTCCCAGATGAATCTTGCTAGTGAAGTCTGATGGAGAATCTTGATAACAAATGCTTATAGATGAATCCTATTAACTAACCATATGAGCTAAGAGGTAACATGATTCTTAATGAGAGTCACTTAATGCACGAATATCTCAGGAGATTACTTTGATCGATTCATGTCAGTGAATCCTGCTATAAAAAATTTGTCAAGTGAATTTCACCTGGAATTAAATAGAAGCTTAAACGGTGAGAGCCATAACTGAACCAGGGAGTAGACTGAACACTGAATCAAGTTCAGTCTTTCACCGAAAAAGAATAAAATAAGAACGAACGACGGAGAGAATAACTGTAAGGTTAATGATTTCAAGTCAGTTTACTTTATTAACAAAGGGATACTTGGCATTGTCCAGGCAACCCAAAAATATTTATACAATAGCAGTTAATGTGTACAGTATACGCAGCATACACAAAGAAATCAGATTAATTTAAAATACAATTCAGTGATTCACATTGCACCACCGGTAATGAAGATATGTCGCAATTAAAATTTTGACTGTGCATTCCAATTGTACACAGCATTTTAATGATACATACATTAAAATTTTGAAGAATGTCAGGTCTCATCCTTTCAGCATTCATTCTAGGGTTACTCTCACGAAATAAGGAATCAGGGATAAAAAGCTAAGAATATTCAAATTTCTTGTTTGTCAAGACGAACAACTGATTTGCCTTATTCACAAAAATATAACTGAAGGCAACATATTTCACCTACAGTTGCAATCAACAATTGTTTACAATATAACTTTCTCTAAAGTCACTACGATTCTAAACAATTTCTAAATCGAGGAAAGGATGGAAAAATATCTTCATGCACTTCGGTGATCACTCAGGAAACTTAGGTTTAAGGGCCAGGATCGTTCCTCACGTATTATAACTTAGGGAAAAAATTTAAAAAAATGTCTCTCAAGGTTTCAAGTTGAGCCTTTTCCACTGTGGTTCGTATAAAGAAATTTTCAATTAAAGTTAGGAGGCTTCATCAATCATTATTCAAGATTCTTTTCATTTACTTTTTCTTTTTCTTGTCGACGGACTGTTTCCCCACATCATATCATATATAAGACATAGTAATATCTCTTCGTTTTAAGTCAAAATTGGATATTTCCACCCACCCTTGATTCTTCAGAAATGAAAAAAGGAAAATATTGGTTTCTTAAATAACAGAATTTCCTTGATTTTGCTGGACAACAAACCCGAAGTCAGCCTCGAACAATACGATTAGCATATTTCAGCAGGATACGGTTTCTTCCCTAATACAAGGGTGTAATTAGCATAGTTATCAACATACTTTCTTCATTCGCGTTTTCTTCAACAAACAACAGAAAGCTGAAGGAGCTATGAAAGAAAATTCTAGATTCATATCCCGCACTTGTTTCCGCACCAGAATTTGAAATTGATTGTTCGACATAACGTTGTGAATCGTTAAAAAAAAAAAAGGAAGAATTCGTTCGCTAGTCTTCACGCAATCCGGTTTACATAAACGCATACAAGCTGACAGAAGGAACTCTACCCCACAACCACCCACAAAAAAATCCAGGCTACCAATCAGCAACTGGAACGTCTAAATTCGAAATTGGCTTCCAAGGCTTTAGTTCCGAACGTCACAGTACAAGGAACACGACAAGAGATTCCAGTTGTTAGATGTAACATGCAATTCACTATAAAAGTATATCATCCTTGAAAGACTGGTTGGTGTAATCACAAATAAAAAAATATCGAATGCGGGTCCACGTTGAACAACAAGGCTTACCACAAGGTTTTGTGATTTGTTTCCTTGATTCTCTTTATTCATTTCTAAGAAATTATGGTGTATGCCAGCATGAGAATATTAAAATGCTGAATAATTCCAGTGACAATAATAATAATAATAAATAATAATAATAATATAATAATAATAATAATAATAATAATAATAATAATAATAATAATAATAATAATAAAACAAAGATTAATAACAAAAATAATCAGAAGAAGAAGACGAAGAAAAAGAAGAATGAAACAGTGACAGATAAATAAAGACGATATTGACAATAATGACAATGATAACGGGAAAAATAAAATGGAGAGAAAACAGAAAACATAAAAACCCAGCAAAGGATGATGATGATCAGATGATAAGCCCAAATGGTTCATGACGAGCGAGACCTTCCTTCAACAGTCTGCAAAAGCTAAAAATAAAAAAAAATAATTAATGCTAAACAGAGGAAACATAAACTTTGCCAAAATACAGTAAAATGAGGAACATAAAATTGTCGTCGAAACCAACTAATTTTTAAAAATAATGATAAGAAAATCCATAGGAGGCTCAAGGAAAGGTATTACCCCACTTTTCATCATGAAGGGCTTGCGAAGAATATCAGTTCCTTCTCTGGCTAGACAGGGCAGTTCTGACTGCCAGAGGGATAGTAACCGATTCATTACTGGATAAAAATAATATGAAATTATATAATATTTCAAAATAACATTTTCGAGCGCAGGTTGCCTTAATGGACGGCAGTCTTCTACCTCGTTGCTTTTGGTGACTGAACACCCTATGGACGTGCTCTGAACGGCAGCTTAAAGTGATATACCTTTGTTCCTGCAACTAACAGCTGATGTATCCCATGCAGTTTCCAGCTACAGACTAAGCCTTCAAAACTATAAAAACAAAATATTCTGCTCTAATTCTTTTTGTAGGTATTAGACAGCTGTTATAACCAACACAAGTACATCGCCTTTGGTAATCCATTTACATTTGTCAAGATAATCTAAATATCCTACTAAATTAGTGAAGAATAAAATAAATGAATGAACAAAATGATATCTACATGGATGAATCAACAAAAGAAGCAGATTTATGTAAAACGAAACTTCTCCCTCTGTATGTCTTTCCCATTAACTGATTTATAAATATATACTCTAAAAAGAAATATTTATCCTAAAACTCATTTCAAAATACGTCATGCGTATAAAGGGGTTGTTTTGTCCGTAGAGCAATTAATCTTCATTTAATCAGCAACGGATTCACTGTGAATGATTAATAAAATAAAATAAAATCTCTAATCTATTATAGTCTCTCTCGTTTTCTACTTATCGGGCATTGCAAATTTTCTTTGTAAATTTAGGCAAATATATACTTTTTTTAAACTAGGTAACAACTGATAAAAGTATTTTCAAATCATCGACAAATTCAAATATTGTTATTCGTTGTTCATCTCCTGAAACAAATGAAATTGCATTTATGCTTCATTATAAAAAAATAATATTTGTTCAATTCGGAAACCAATAAAAATCTCATTACTGCAAAAAATCTTTTTCACCTTTTATCTACAAGCTGACTTACTTTCAGATTTATAATTTTTAAAATACAAATTCTTGCAGGCAGGACTGCATGCAGGTTGCAATATATCTGGTATGAAGTCTTCATACCTTACGGAAAGGATGAATATAATTATAAAAATCGTATTTATTTTTTTGTCCTCGTAACTTCGACTAATATTGGAAATATCTTTTGCTAATGCCTACCTAACTCAACCGAATTTTTTTTACAAACCTTATTTTCTACCACGAGTCTTACCAGTCATATTACACCATTATCAAATATCACAAAGAGATTACAAATCTTTGCTGATGCCTGTTTTGGGAAGCCCTAGTACCACTAATTAGAAAACATATCTAATTACCTTTTTACCATTTACCGTAAACTGACTAGCTGATTAATGTACGCAAGACGGGAACTCATGGCTTCTCTGTGGATTTAGTTAAGATTATTTTCCCCCTTAAATCTTTTCAGAATCCACCAATTCAAAAGAGCTCTTAATTAGTGGTACAGCCAGGAACTTCCTCATCTTTCAATCATTCTTAATTAGGATGGACATTTTAATGCACTGTTCGTTGGACGGAGTTGCAAAAAAAAAAAAAATATTTTTGAATGTAAAGTCTATATCTGCTTGGTAGGTGAAGCCTTTTCTTTTCATGTTTAATGTCTCGGGTGTTAAATTTTGTAAGTGCTAGATATCCGTAAGTCAAGAGTTTTCGCAGTGTCATATCTATGTGAAAACTGAAAGGTATTAGAAAGCTTTAAAAAACCACAAATTGGAGAACAAATATGTATGTGCTTCTGAATATATTTGTTCTTCAATTTGTTGTTTTTATCAAGTTTGAAAGGTCGATACTGATCTGTTATGTATATGAGAAACTGTAAGCTTTAACAAAACTGAGTGTTATTAAGAAAAATTTGTGTTAGAAATTGTGTACAAACTCTGTAAATGTTGCAGATATATGAGTAAAAGATCAGTGTTGGAAATCCATATGTGTGAAAAGTCTGTAAGCGTGATAGAAAGAAGGAATAAAAGCCAAGGCTAGGGGACTTTTTTTTTTTTTTTTTTACTTTATGATAAAGTTGCCCATAAGGCGGGAGTCGACCGTAAGATTCAGAAACCACAGGAGACGGAAAAGAGTATTATATATCTTAAGTAGAGTTACTCCCAATCCCACTACCCCAACCTCCAACTCTCTCTCTCTCTCTCTCTCTAGCAAATAGGCAGTAACCTAAATATACAAATGAACAGATACAAAAAAACGTAGTGAAGAGAACGGAAACATTACATATAAACGTAAACAAAGATCTTAAGGCGAAGAGTAATGAACTGAAACAAACAGAAGGAAAATAAAATATTCGAAGCACACTGCTAACAGAAGGCAAAGAAAATAAAGAGACTTGAATTAAAAACCAAAATCGAAACGAAAGAGCAAATCCAACATTTTAATAAAATAACAAGGCAATAATTCAGCATATATCATCTCGAGAAAACCAAACGATCAAACGAAATCTCACCAACATCGCCTCAACATTATGTCAATTTATTATTATTATTATAATCACACAACCTACTATGTCCCATTAAAAGACATTACACGCGGGGTAATGGGGCCGTGCATGTTGTCGAATGGCTCATTAAGGGAATCTTATGGATACATAAAGGGAGAGAAGAGCCAAGTCAGGATAAACACCTTATGGTGTTCTGAGGTTAGGTCTATCTGGGCTCTCTGACGGCCACAGAGATGCAATAGGCTCTCCTCGAATCTTAGGTAACCTGAAATGATTTCCGGCGATTGAGGCTCAGCCGCCTTATTGAGATGTATGCAATACCTGTTCATACTCTTGTACTATGCTGTACTTGTCTTTATTATTATTATTATTATTATTATTATTATTATTATTATTATTATTATTATTATTAAAATCTCATATCACATGAGTCACTCAAATGGTGGAAAAATCCACGCTGACGTAAATGCAAAATATATATTTATAAAATATACATTATATATACGACGGAGAATCGAGAGGTTCACAAAACCTCTAGTTGTATATATATTTAAAAATATGTATTTACCATTACATCTATATGGATTTTTCGCCATTATTATTATTATTATTATTATTATTATTATTATTATTATTATTATTATTGATGTGAGAGAGAGAGAGAGAGAGAGAGAGAGAGAGAGAGAGAGAGAGAGAGAGAGAGAGAGAGAGAGAGAGAGGATATATAATAAATGAAGCAACGAAATTCCTCATAAACAGTCCTCATCTACTTAACCTTGGAAATCGACTAATAAGAAAAAGAAAAGGAGGAGGAGGAGGAGGAGACATCAGAGATATATAGTGGTTCTGAGACCATGGCAAAAGCCCTCCGGGAAAGAAAAACGAAAATAAAGACCATACGAGTTCAAACATATGTTTCTGCTTTCCGTTGTCATAAATTTCAAGTTACACACATCCTTCGCCAAGTTTCAAATGGAAGGGATGGCCCACAATTTCCAAGTTTTGAAAAGCAAGGAAAATGTTTCACGACTGAAGAGATGATTTTTTCTGTCTCTTTCTCTTCTATATATATGTGCATATGTAATATATATATATATATATATATATATATATATATATATATATATATATATATATATATATATATATATATATATATATATATATATACTATATATATATATATATATATATATATATATATATATATATATATATGTATCAAGTATATATATATATATATATATATATATATATATATATATATATATATATATATATATATATTGATATTGGTGCTGTCACTAATTTAAACATGACTTTTCATATTCTCATGTATCAAGTCATAAACACACCTTTAAATCAGTCATTTGTACCTAAGAAATAATATATATATATATATATATATATACTGTATAATATATATATATATATATATATATATATATATATATATATATTATATATACAATTACATATAGGAAATTTGATAATATATATATATATATATATATATATATATATATATATATATATATATATATATATATATATATATATATATATATGAACACCGCGCGTGATCTAACTTAATGACAATCTCCGCATTCTTGCTAGTAACCGATCCCACGTGGGGGTGGGGGTGGGGGACGAGAATTCATTTAGCGAATTCAACAGTCCCTTGTAATCACGTCCGCCAGCACGGCATCATAGGCAGGAGGGTAAATTGACGCCCCTGACAAGTTCATTAAAGGCCGCGTCACTTGAGCTTCATTGCGCGTGTGGGTCATCGACGACGGAGACATTTTAATCGCCAAAGTTGGGTCTTAATGAAAGGTTATTTCTAATCCGGTGGTCGATGGGACGGGTCTTCCGATGCCCTTCTTGTCTGGGCTGTCTAGATAGAAATATGGAAGAGGAAACGGGAAAGGAAAGTGAGTTGGACTTCACACGACTATAATAACAATAGCGATACTGATAATAAATACGTTGAAGAAAAGGAAACTGTTATAAATTTATAGTTATGAAAAAAATTAATTTTGCTTTTTTTTTTTTACATCTGTTTCAAGTTACAAATGTCTTCCCTACCCTTTTCTATGCTATGCACCCTGTTTTCATTCGGATGACTTTTCTTGAGTAGTGAAAAAAAAACACACAATTTGGCGAACAGATATATTCAAAAGCACATACAGTTCGGAGCCATTAAAACAGTCAGGTGCCAGTGTCTCCACACTGACGATGGAGCAGACGCTCCGAAACTGTATGTACTTTTGAATATATGTTTCCAATTTGTAGTTTTTTACAAGTTTCAGAGATCGATACTGATCTGTTTTCTTGAATATATTTTTCTCCTCATACATTCCCTTCAATTCCATTCCCAGATACACTTAGTTCAGAACAAAGTAACGTATCTAACATAACCAACGTCTATTACTGAGCAAAATGTCAAAACTGCTTCACAACACATGTTGAATTATCCTTTGGAACATCCAATTCAAGGTTATTTCTGCGTTCCTGTGCCCGGTTTTCATCAGTTTCAAGTGGACTGACGTAATTTGTAGAAATGCTGCTACCAGACTATAAACAAAAATTTCTCCAGTTTCGTCTTGGAAGGTTAATTCGATAATACTGCACTTTAAAAACGAGTTCTCTCTCAAATGAACTTTCGTTAGATCCGAAGATAATGGATTACTTTCTCTCTCTCTCTCTCTCTCTCTCTCTCTCTCTCTCTCTCTCTCTCTCTCTCTCTCTATAGCTGTTTCTTAGGGTCACTTACACCCAGTTACTCCCAATATTTTCTCTCTTCCACACAACAGAGTTTCCTATTCTTCCACTGCAGCGCACACCATAGTTATGAAGGGAAACAACAGACATTCTTAAAGGAGTTCTTGCGATCCCCAAATCCTCGTCACGACAGTTATAGTAAGAGTTTTCCCAATTTGTCAGTGAGACTTTGATTAGTGTTTCGGGAAAGAAACAAACGAAACAAGCCTGCTTTTACAGTATCCACTTCGTGTAAATATTCAACAGAGAAGTATCAAAACAGCTTTGTGAATGTTTTAGTATGATTCCGAGTGCTGACGAGATTTCTTACCCTGTCTGTGTGTGTTTTTTTTTTTTTGTTAGCCAGTGAGATTAAGTCCCTGGGAACTACCTGTCGTTTTAAATGTTACAGGTAAGCCTCGTAAAGTATCTACTGAGGGATTCAGAACCGATGAAGCACGGTTTTTCAGCAACAACTTTTTATCAAAGCATCGGATAAAGCTGAAAGTTGGCAAGTGTATATTTTATAACCCTACCTAATTTTTGCAAGTATTATTTAGAGCCTAAGTTCGATAGTTTTGATATTTATAGAGTAAAATGAAGTCACCGATGCCGGGACCGAGAAAATCACAGACAAGGATTCTAAAACAATTCGTGACGTAAACATATGACGTCATAAGGCTCCGCCCATCCACCAGGTAGGCGGTGAATGGATATCTTAAATGCTTAAAGAATTTTAGGCTTCGACAAATTCGATAATGGCCAGCAGGATATGGAATTGTCCCCGTGGTTGCAAGACTGCATTTGTGCTACGGCTTACCACTTTGTATTGAAGGAGAAGACCTGTGGCAAGATTTACTCTAGTGTGAATAGGTAATTATTTGTATGGTGGGTAATGGTTACTTGGCCGCCCCAAAAGTGCGGGCAAGAGCTGTTAGACAACACGTCATTTTGAGGAAGAGTACTTGAAATCGGACATTATCCATGAGAGCGTGGGACAAGTCATTATTGATCTCGCTAGCGACGATGAAAACGTGGATGATGACCTCCTCCTCGAGAGTGACGACGATGAAGACATTTTGTAAATTAATTATGTATAGTGTTAGATGTTTTATTTGTACCTCTAAAACATATCTATTAAAACACAGTGATTATAACAATATGTTCCTCATTCAAACTGATTTCAATATATTTTCCTTTCCATGCATATCAATATAAATCGTGTTACATTTGATTGATATTGAAGCAGGTAAATAATAGCTTGAGCTTGCCCTCAAAATCTTGACTCCTACCAGTACCTTTTATTTGCAGCGAGTATACAAGCGCTGTTTAGGGTGTTATATGATATAAATAAAAAACCAAGAAAAATAACAATGGGTTACATTAACTGAAATAAAACAATGGCGTTGACTTTACAACTCTAACAATTGGGGAAATGAGGCATCATTGCTTTTCATTTAAATTCTACTTCTAGTGACCGCTCTTGACATGCTGCAAACAGAAGGCTATAGTGTCAAAACCTGAGATAAACAAAATGGATTGTCTTTTTGTATTCCCGCCCTGAATAGATGTAGATCTAACAAATGAGCTATAGACTGGTTCATTATGTGGATGAACTACTTGCACTGAATTATTTGTAAAGTAGAAACAATACGAATATCAAGAAAATGGAAGAAATCCAAGCTAACAACTTAGTCCTAACAACTGCTGTGGAAGTTGCAATGAAACCTCCACAAAATAATAATAATAATAATAATAATAATAATAATAATAATAATAATAATAATAATAATAATAATAAAATTATTGAGAATGATAATGCTATCAAGGGGACGATGACAAATCCTGCTCGCCATCATTGATATCGCTGAAGCCTTGTATGGGTATTAAAAAGGCCAAGAGAGACAAGGTCTACCCAATTGGATGTCGTTGCCTCCTGCCTGGAGTAACTATGTAGGCGATGACATATCTTCGAGGTACATGCTCATTGCGGCAATTCACCTGCTGATGCAATAAGGAAGTAGACAAAGCTCCACCTACATGGGATATTTGGGGGAAAGTGAGCAAACCTTCCCTTTCTCTTGGTCTTGGGTGCTAATATCAATTAGTGAATATGCCATCGCCAAGTGGGCAGAGCCACAGTGAAGAGACGTTTTCCCCATATGTAAACTTCTCTTCACTGTGGGTGGAGCCTTATGACGTCATAGGTTAACGTCATTATTGTGTTCAAAACCCTTACCTGCGATTTTGATGGCTCTGGCATAGGAAACCCACTTTTACTCTGGTAAGTACCAGAACTATTGAAGCAACATAACCAGGTAGTAAATAACACTTGCAATAATTAGGTAGGGTTATAAAATATACACTTGCCAACTTTCACCTTTATCCGATGCTTTGATAAAAAGGTGTTGCCGAAAAACCGTGTTTCATCGGCTCTGAATCCCTTAGTAGGTTTTATTTTTTTAGGTCTCCCATAATTTTTCCTTATTTTTTTCTATGTTGAGAGATTACTCCTTCTCTCTCCCATCCAGTGTTCTTTTTGCACCGTAATATCATCTCCCCTGCCATCCATTAAGCACAAAGGTCAGGCCACAACGAAGTTTATTTCGCCCGAGGAAGTTTTCGCCAAGTTTGATGGGACTTAAGGAGATCCGCTGGAATTCGAAAGTTTGCAGTTGTTCAAGTCACTAAGAAACTGATTTAATTCTCTTTTATCTGGGCCATTTTATACTTCTTTCTGATCAGCTTTTTCTTAGTAGGTGTCTGTCATTGAATTGTTTTCTCATCTTCATTTTTTATGTAGAGCTATTCTTATGCTCTTTGAATATTTCAGTCGGTAACCCGCTAAGTGTCTCACACTCGGTTACATGATACATGGTTTTTTTTTCTATTTCATATTGTAGAGCTAATAGGAATGTAAACCTCTACTAAGGGATTCAGAGCCGATGAAACACGGTTTTTCGGCAACACCTTTTTATCAAAGCATCGGATAAAGGTGAAAGTTGGCAAGTGTATATTTTATAACCCTACCTAATTATTGCAAGTGTTATTTACTACCTAAGTTCAATAGTTCTGGTACTTACCAGAGTAAAAGTGGGTTTCCTATGCCAGAGCCATCAAAATCGCAGGTAAGGGTTTTGAACACAATGGTGACGTTAACCTATGACGTCATGAGGCTCCACCCACAGTGAGGAGAAGTTTACATATGGGAAAACGTCTCTTCACTGTGGCTCTGCCCACTTGGCGATGGCATATTCACTAATTGATATTAGCACCCAAGACCAAGAGAAAGGAAGGTTTGCTCACTTTCCCCAAATATCCCATGTAGGTGGAGCTTTGTCTACTTCCTTATTGCATCAGCAGGTGAATTGCCGCAATGAGCATGTACCTCGAAGATATGTCATCGCCTACATAGTTACTCCAGGCAGGAGGCAACGACATCCAATTGGGTAGACCTTGTCTCTCTTGGCCTTTTAATACCCATACAAGGCTTCAGCGATATCAATGATGGCGAGCAGGATTTGTCATCGTCCCTTTGATAGCATTATCATTCTCAATAATTTTATTATTATTATTATTATTATTATTATTATTATTATTATTATTATTATTATTATTATTATTATTTTGTGGAGGTTTCATTGCAACTTCCACAGCAGTTGTTAGGACTAAGTTGTTAGCTTGGATTTCTTCCATTTTCTTGATATTCGTATTGTTTCTACTTTACAAATAATTCAGTGCAAGTAGTTCATCCACATAATGAACCAGTCTATAGCTCATTTGTTAGATCTACATCTATTCAGGGCGGGAATACAAAAAGACAATCCATTTTGTTTATCTCAGGTTTTGACACTATAGCCTTCTGTTTGCAGCATGTCAAGAGCGGTCACTAGAAGTAGAATTTAAATGAAAAGCAATGATGCCTCATTTCCCTCAATTGTTAGAGTTGTAAAAGTCAACGCCATTGTTTTATTTCAGTTAATGTAACCCATTGTTTTTTCTTGGTTTTTATTTATATCATATAACACCTAAACAGCGCTTGTATACTGCTGCAAATAAAAGGTACTGGTAGGAGTCAAGATTTTGAGGGCAAGCTCAAGCTATTATTTACCTGCTTCAATATCAATCAAATGTAACACGATTTATATTGATATGCATGGAAAGGAAAATATATTGAAATCAGTTTGAATGAGGAACATATTGTTATAATCACTGTGTTTTAATAGATATGTTTTAGAGGTACAAATAAAACATCTAACACTATACATAATTAATTTACAAAATGTCTTCGTCGTCGTCACTCTCGAGGAGGAGGTCATCATCCACGTTTTCATCGTCGCTAGCGAGATCAATAATGACTTGTCCCACGCTCTCATGGATAATGTCCGATTTCAAAGTACTCTTCCTCAAAATGACGTGTTGTCTAACAGCTCTTGCCCGCACTTTTGGGGCGGCCAAGTAACCATTACCCACCATACAAATAATTACCTATTCACACTAGAGTAAATCTTGCCACAGGTCTTCTCGCTTCAATACAAAGTGGTAAGCCGCAGCACAAATGCAGTCTTGCAACCACGGGGACAATTCCATATCCTGCTGGCCATTATCGAATTTGTCGAAGCCTAAATTCTTTAAGCATTTAAGCATATCCATTCACCGCCTACCTGGTGGATGGGCGGAGCCTTATGACGTCATATGTTTACGTCACGAATTGTTTTAGAATCCTTGTCTGTGATTTTCTCGGTCCCGGCATCGGTGACTTCATTTTACTCTATAAATATCAAAACTATCGAACTTAGGCTCCTAAATAATACTTGCAAAAATTAGTAGGTAGGGTTATAAAATATACACTTGCCAACTTTAAGCTTTATCCGATGCTTTGATGACAAAAAGTTGTTGCTGAAAAACCGTGCTTCATCGGTTCTGAATCCTCATAAGGGATTCAGAGCCGATGAAACACGGTTTTTTCGGCAACACCTTTTATCAAAGCATCGGATAAAGGTGAAAGTTGGCAATGTATATTTTATAACCCTACCTAATTATTGCAAGTGTTATTTACTACCTAAGTTCAATAGTTCTGGTACTTACCAGAGTAAAAGTGGGTTTCCTATGCCAGAGCCATCAAAATCGCAGGTAAGGGTTTTGAACACAATAATGACGTTAACCTATGACGTCATATATTTCCACCCACAGTGAAGAGAAGTTTACATATGGGGAAAACGTCTCTTCACTGTGGCTCTGCCCACTTGGCGATGGCATATTCACTAATTGATATTAGCACCCAAGACCAAGAGAAAGGGAAGGTTTGCTCACTTTCCCCCCAAATATCCCATGTAGGTGGAGCTTTGTCTACTTCCTTATTGCATCAGCAGGTGAATTGCCGCAATGAGCATGTACCTCGAAGATATGTCATCGCCTACATAGTTACTCCAGGCAGGAGGCAACGACATCCAATTGGGTAGACCTTGTCTCTCTTGGCCTTTTAATACCCATACAAGGCTTCAGCGATATCAATGATGGCGAGCAGGATTTGTCATCGTCCCTTGATAGCATTATCATTCTCAATATTTTTTATTATTATTATTATTATATTATTATTATTATTATTATTATTATTATTATTTTGTGGAGGTTTCATTGCAACTTCCACAGCAGTTGTTAGGACTAAGTTGTTAGCTTTGGATTTCTTCCATTTTCTTGATATTCGTATTGTTTCTACTTTACAAATAATTCAGTGCAAGTAGTTCATCCACATAATGAACCAGTCTATAGCTCATTTGTTAGATCTACATCTATTCAGGGCGGGAATACAAAAAGACAATCCATTTTGTTTATCTCAGGTTTTGACACTATAGCCTTCTGTTTGCAGCATGTCAGAGCGGTCACTAGAAGTAGAATTTAAATGAAAAGCAATGATGCCTCATTTCCCTCAATTGTTAGAGTTGTAAAGTCAACGCCATTGTTTTATTTCAGTTAATGTAACCCATTGTTATTTTTCTTGGTTTTTATTTATATCATATAACACCTAAACAGCGCTTGTATACTCGCTGCAAATAAAAGGTACTGGTAGGAGTCAAGATTTTGAGGGCAAGCTCAAGCTATTATTTACCTGCTTCAATATCAATCAAATGTAACACGATTTATATTGATATGCATGGAAAGAAAATATATTGAAATCAGTTTGAATGAGGAACATATTGTTATAATCACTGTGTTTTAATAGATATGTTTTAGAGGTACAAATAAAACATCTAACACTATACATAATTAATTTACAAAATGTCTTCGTCGTCGTCACTCTCGAGGAGGAGGTCATCATCCACGTTTTCATCGTCGCTAGCGAGATCAATAATGACTTGTCCCACGCTCTCATGGATAATGTCCGATTTCAAGTACTCTTCCTCAAAATGACGTGTTGTCTAACAGCTCTTGCCCGCACTTTTGGGGCGGCCAAGTAACCATTACCCACCATACAAATAATTACCTATTCACACTAGAGTAAATCTTGCCACAGGTCTTCTCGCTTCAATACAAAGTGGTAAGCCGTAGCACAAATGCAGTCTTGCAACCACGGGGACAATTCCATATCCTGCTGGCCATTATCGAATTTGTCGAAGCCTAAATTCTTTAAGCATTTAAGCATATCCATTCACCGCCTACCTGGTGGATGGGCGGATATATGACGTCATATGTTTACGTCACGAATTGTTTTAGAATCCTTGTCTGTGATTTTCTCGGTCCCGGCATCGGTGACTTCATTTTACTCTATAAATATCAAAACTATCGAACTTAGGCTCTAAATAATACTTGCAAAAATTAGGTAGGGTTATAAAATATACACTTGCCAACTTTCAGCTTTATCCGATGCTTTGATAAAAAGTTGTTGCTGAAAAACCGTGCTTCATCGGTTCTGAATCCCTCAGTAGACATTCGTCAGAGCTGAAAAGAGATGGCTTTCATGGCGACGAGTCGTCGAGCTTTCATCGATGTCTTCCGAAGTACCCTACTCTGGAGGGAGTCACCCAATGAAAGGTTTCACCCACGTTCATTAAGGGTCATTCACCCCCTATTGAGATATCCTGCCAACACGCACATACACACAGACAGGAATGAAAACATGACTTCTTCCAAGTTCACTATAGCGGTAGTGACAGAAACTAACTGAAAAATAACTTTTACTTTAGGCAATAAAGGAACATTAGCTAAGACCGAAACACTTTGCATTAACGTTTTAATATCCCTCAGCTTGCATAAATTGTTTAACAATGTTCAGCATTTCGTTTACTTAGCAAAACGAGTACTGACATTTGAAGAATTCTTACCAGCCTTTCTTTCAAAGGAAAATATTTCCTTTTTCCCTGACTAACTTCCTCCAAATGTCTCTAGGCAGCTAGTGTATGCAGAAGTCTTCCCAGGTATTCTTTCAAAGGAAAATATTTCCTTTTTCCCTGACTTATTTCCCTCAACGTCTGTGAATTGGAACTGCCATCATCCACACTACCAAACCTGCCAACAAATATCAATTCCGTCCAGTTTCAGCTGTTTCTGCTTCCTCTCTCTGTTGCCAACACTGAGAGATCAATTCCCCATTGCACTGCGCCACCACCACAACAATCGCTTTCCGAATTACCTCGGCTCGAACACCAGGTGTCTGTATCTCCCTGTTTTGTAGAGATAAATCTTAGGCAAACACAGTTCCTGTTTCTTTTCGCGGGCCTTCGCACCTGCTTCCATCAAGTTAGTGAGTGCTTTATGTTCGCTCGAAAATGGCATGGAAATGCAGACTTGTTCGCGCTGTCAGGTTGCAAATCACATGTAAAAGAATTATTCTTCGCTCAGGATGTTGTCTTGAAGTCTGACGCGTTGCTGCATTGAAAGATTTAGAATTTTGTTTAAGGGTCAGTATTTTTCACATCGACTTTTTCCTTTGAAAATATCTTTTTTTTTATACGGATACAGTGTAATGGGGAACATAATTCTTTCTAGTGATGATCTAGAGAAAATAAAATGAAGAAGAATAAGAAAAGGAAGACGAGGAAAGGGGAAGTAGAAGGGGAGGGGGGGGAGAGGACTGACCTCGAAGAAAGAGGTAGACTTCCTCTTAAAAGATGGAATAAGGGAGTCTAGAAAAACGCAGGTACGAAGACATTCCCGAGCTTGAAAGTAGAGGGACAGGAAACCACAGCATTAAAAATATTCTTACTGAAATATCTTCATTTTTTCACGGCGTTCAGTGACCTTTCTACAACTAGTAAACGATCTTAAGCTCGTTAACAAAGTAAATATTATATTTTACTGTTAACTCTTATCTCACAGCTCTGCACTTGCATATGCTGAACTTTCCCCGATTCTTGCACCACTCCATCCATAAACATATTAAACAAACAAGGAAACATAAAACACCCTGTCTCTAACCTACTTTTATACCAAACCACTGACTCCTCCATCCAGATTCGATAACACAACTATCTTCTGACCACGCATTCTCAACACGTCCAAGTCGCTTCTACCAATTCTATAATTGAGCTTTGACCTTTTTCTAAGCCCATGTGCGCCACACACAGCTTTTTCCTTATATTTTTAGACTTTTCACATAAATGCTTCATAGCAAACAATGATCCACAACAATGCTACATGTCTATACCCACAGTGTTCTTTCCCTGTCAGTCCTTCTGTCATCTGTTTTAATTCTTAATCTAGGAAGTACAATGCACCTCCACTGGTGTACGAAATAACGTTATGTCCCTAAGACTCCCAAACTTACTTCTATCCACTTTAACTTTATACAACAGAACAAATATTACTTACACTCACTCCTTTCGGAATCTTTTCCCCGTCCAGACATACCTTCTAAAACCTGGCCAGCCACACCAACACTATCGCCATTGTACTCCAACATCGCATTCGTAACCCTGTTAACTCTTCGTGTTGCTGGACTCTCCAACCTCTTGTTTGGCCTCCGCACGTCCTTAATAGTTGCTTCCACTAGCACTCTTGAATATAATACTTTCCAATCAGCTCTGCCTCTTTTATCTCTTAGCATTTGATTAATCTTAAAAATATTCCATCGAGCAATCTCACCATTTGCATCTTTTGTGCTGAGATTCCTTTAAGCATCTTCTGTTCTGATATTTCTTTGCGCATCTTTTATTCGCAGATTCCTTTTTTCATTAACCTTTCTCTCTGCATTTACTTCCCTGTAGATCAACCTTTCATGTCTCCATAAAGTTTTTGTTCACCTCCATCCCTCTAGTTTTATCACTTGACGTCTTTTACTCTTTCACTTCCTCACGTTGATTTTATTTCTGTCTCTACGAGCTTGCATGTCAGGCCGTCGCTGTATCTATATTTACGAGAACTTTCCTCTCAATTGCTTCTTCCTTTTGCGTGATGTTATCTGCTTCGTCATCACGTCCTCCCTGAACCCCAAAATTAACTTCCTGCCGTCCTTCTAAAGCTCTTTTCTTTGATGATTTTCATTTCTTGCTATATCATTCTCCTGCCTTCCTTTCCACAGTTATTTTGCTTATTCCTGGGCATACGTGATTACATATTTCTTGTGGCTCAGTATATTCAGTGTTTATTTCCTTATCTTCCCTGGTTATTCTGTTTATATCACTTCCTCCCTCGCTCTTTTCACGTCCCTTATTTTTCTTTCGTATAAGTTACGATGCGCTGCTTGTTTTGTATCTGTGCATTCCTTCTTCTCTTTCTTCGTTCGCTCCTCTCGATATGCGACAAAGGGCGTCTCTCGGATGTTTATGCTTCTCTTATTTTCCCTTTGCAGTCTATTCTTGGGAAGGTTCTCTCCAACTGGGAGTCCTTCTAGCGTTAAAAACCTTCGTAATTTCATTATTTTACGGCTTTTCGTGTCTTTGCTTTGTCTGCTGCCACATAAAATGAATAATTTTGGAATTTTTCAGTGTTAAGATTGAAAATACTTCCTGTTCGGTTCTAAGTTACTCCCTGACTTTTCAATACGTCAGGACCTTTGAAAGAATCACGGGAAATGAAACACCAATGGTTTTTGCTTTTATCTTTGCCCTCAGCCTTTTCTCCACACGGGCTGCCAACCCCTGTATCTCTTTCTGCATCGCTGATACGTCCAGTTGTTTTCCTCTTAGTCTCTATTGCTGGAGACCTGAACCACGCCCACCTTTTCCATAACCATTTTCCCCCATCATAAACCCCCTTATAGAGATGCCATAGAGTCTGCTTAACAGTTTCACCAAATCCAAGACTCAGAATCCTCCTACACGTAAGGAGAAGTTCCAGACGCCACGTATACGAAGTATTCCGGCGATAAAATTTCCTAACTGCCTGAGAAGAAGAAGAAGAGGTGGGGGAAAGCCCCTAAATCTAAATGCAAGACTCTTAAAGCAAGTCTCCACATTTCCCCCGACTCTGGAAATCCATTACTTAGCGAACTCTTGGATGAAAATTCCCCTACCCCTCTCCCTCTAATATTAGGGAAAAGTTTTCCTTTATCTATGGCACAGCCATTTCTCCCCCCCCCCCCAACCACACATGACCCACTCCCCAGCCGCCGCCCCACCCCGAAATGGCTTCCCTAAAGGCACTGATCATAAATTCTTCCTAACCCATTCTTGCCCTCTCGAGAGGGTAACTAGAAGAAGCTACGTCGCCATGACAAACTGAGAACATTATCTCGGGATTCTTAAGATGCTGCAGAGAAGGAAAGATTAAAAAGAAAACGAAAAGAAGAAAAACAAGAAGAAAAAATGGAAAAGTTTACCAAATGTCAGTAAGAACTGACTTCTCATGCCCCGTGGGCTGAGCACAGCTATAGTTAGTTCCCTGACTAAATGATGCAGCGGACCGAAGAAATGTATGTAGTTACATCCTGTATTTTTCTTCTTGCTTTTCCTTTTCGTCTGGATAAAAACAATATTCTCTCTTCCTTTCGGCCGTTCGTTCCTTCTGGCTGGTTGCCAGAAATGTGACCGAGACCTTATTTTTTTATGTATATATCTCCTAAGACCTTCAACAGTCGGATTAAAAAAAACACCTCCTTCACTCCCTCGCTTGTAAGTCTTCCTAGTTGCGCATTATCTTAATAGCGTTATTATTCGATGTCTCTGAGTATGACCTTTAGCACGCCATCATCACATTTGATGAAGTTAATCGTGATGCATGAGGCTTAAAGAGGCGACTACCAGAGAAAACAAGTAAAAGTTTTCTGTACAGCCGCTACAGAGTATAAACAAGGCCACCGAAAACAGATCTATCTTTCGGTGGTCTCGGTATAATGCTGTATGAGATGCGGCCCATGAAACTTTAACCACGGCCCGTTGGTGGCCTATCTTATATCGTCGCCAGAAGCACGATTATGGCTAACTTTAACCTTAAATAAAATAAAAACTACTGAAGCTAGAGGGCTACAATTTGGAATGTTTGATGACTGAAGGATGGATGATCAACATAACAATTTTCAACCCTCTAGCCTCAGTAGTTTTTAAGATCTGAGGGCGGACAGAAAAAAGTGCAGGCAGAATAAAGTACAGACCGGCGGACAAAGCCGGCACAATAGTTTTCTTTTACAGAAAACTAAAATAACATATCACCATCTCTGACAGACGGGGAAAAATTTCGAAATTTCGTGACGATACTGCGTCATCTGACGTTAAAAATAATAAGGTGCATTAACCTCACCCCAGCACATTAAATATGTAATGGCGATCCGAGATGGGAGCTTTTGTTTGGATTTTTCCTCCTTGTGATTATACCGGAATACGTAAACATAAGAACTGTCCAGACTTCGTAGAAGTGATCTGTAATTTAAATCTGTCAGAGAGAGAGAGAGAGAGAGAGAGAGAGAGAGAGCTAGGGATTAAATGACCTAGGACAATATTGATGCAAGACAAAACAATAACTACTTCGTTACTCTGCTGATAACCCACAGGTTCCACAAATAAATGATAAGTTTGTCTTACGTCACAAAAAACAAGGGTAGACTGTTTTCGTTAGTCACTGGACCGTTGATGATTATACGCGCAAAAACTTCACGAAAACAGCCACTTCATGCACCCACATACAAGGCTACTTAGTACTGCGTCAAGCCACCTTACAAACACCGCGCCATTTACCTTATCTTGCATTTTTTGAATGATCCCGGGGCCTTTCCTATTCAATGCGGCTTTCACCCAATCTGTCCAGTGCTTTCTACTGTAGGTCTTCCTCCACTCCACTCTCCAACCACTCCCAAATTATAACTCTCCATTCTTGCGAAAAGTATAAAATTAATCTTTATATATACAATTAATCTTTATATGCAAACGTGGTGACCTTAAATATAATGTGTGCATTTCAGCTTTCTGTTCTCCCTCTTCAGCCTCGGCGCCGAGTAAGTATCCTTCAAATCTGCTTGTTCTATGGAGCACTGAAAGTCAGGAAACTCTTAAAAACCATCTCGAGAAGTAAGATAACTACTGCGCATGTGCATAACATCACAGGGTTCGCGAATTGGTTACGAAAATATTTCTTCGAAAAAAATAAGATAACCAATGCGCATGTGCGTGACATCACAGGGTTCGCGAATTGGTTACCGGAATATTTCTCGGACAATGAAAAAATTTTGTTTTTCCTTTTCACTTTTTCTGAAACATTTCTTGAAACACCTTTCGCAAAAATAATGCAAGTGTAGAAACCCAGAGCACGCCCTTTCCTGGATCACCTTTCTCCTAATCTATTTTCTCCTCCTCTGCACTGCATCAGCTGATTATTTCTTTTCTCTCTCTCTCTCTCTCTCTTTCATCTCCTTTCTCGCCAATTTTCCCAAGGTCTCGCGGTATCATAAATCTAATCTTTTAAGCCATGCGCTATCTCTCGGTTTTAGAGCCCTTGTCTTCTTCCTCTTCTTCTTCTTGCTGGTCGTCTGCTTTATCTTCCCACTGGGGAGGCTATAATGAAAGGTTCTACAGTATTTCTCTTTGCCTGTGTATGCCTGTATATCTATATATATATATATATATATATATATATATATATATATATATATATATATATATATATAATATATATATATATATATATATATATATATATATATATATATATATATATATATATATATATATATATATATATATATATAAATATATATATATATATATATAATATTTATATATACATATATTTATATATACACATATCTATATATATGTATATATATACATATGAATATATATAAAGTCCATAGAAGCTCCCTTTACCTAGTAAAACGTGCTATAACTCAACCTTACGATAAGAGAAATAAAAAAAAAAAAAGTAAAAGGCAAAAAAAAAGACACTTTTTCACGATCAAAGGAGAGAAATGAGCAACTGAGAACTTGATAGCGGCGGTTTCCTCCGGCCTTATCCAGAACCACGAGGGGGGAAAATATTGCCCAATCTGCCTTTTGTTTCTTTCTGAAGCGGTCTTGTTACTGATGGCGATACTCAAAAGTTTATGTGAGGTTGTGATGCTGCTTGAAAGCACTATATACCACTGCATAAAGTTTACAGATTTATCTAGCAGGTCGCTGTATGTTTATCTTTATTTTTCTATTGATTTATCTTTACTAATTGCGTTATTCTGTTCGTTCTGTTTTCTATTTTTTCTCGTTACACTTTGATAATAATAATAATAATAATAATAATAATAATAATAATAATAATAATAATAATAATAATAATAATAATAATAACAATGGTGATTTAATCCGTAATAATGTCATTGTAAATATTTATATTATAGAGATTCGAACATGTTTTCGAAAGGTCTCGTTTTATTTATATATATTTTTTTATATATATATATATATATATATATATATATATATATATATATATATATATATATATATTTACACTGACATCATTGTGGATTTCTTCACATTTTAGTGATTCGTGGAATGTGGGATTCTTATAGGTAATAATAATAATAATAATAATAATAATAATAATAATAATAATAATAATAACAATAATAATAATAATAATAATAATAATAATAATAATAATAATAATAATAATAATAATAATAATAATAACTTTCCCTTAAATCCATTTCACAGGCCCCATAACCATTGGGGGAATACGTGCTGAATATTTCGATATTCTTTCAAAAATATTAAAAACAAAATGGAGATAATGTTACAAAAAATGAGACACGATACTGTCAACTTGTGAGAAACAAAAACAGAAAGAACGTAAACATAAAACCTTCTACTGGACAAAGGACAGAGAGAGAGAGAGAGAGAGAGAGAGAGAGAGAGAGAGAGAAAGTTCATAGTATAACCATTACCGACGGTTAGGCTTCAGCCCTCACAAAGGCTTGCCTATTGATCTTCTACTTATTGAGGCCTCTTAACTCTGGGAATACATATTCTTTAGGACCCACAAAATGCCACAAAACTTCCTTACCATTTACATCATAGGGAATATTACCAAAGTATTTGGATTTTTCCTACCTTATTTTAAAATGGCTGGTACTTGATTTAACAATAAGAATACACAAAAACAGCATTGAGAAACTTACTACAAAATAAGAGTTTGGAGAGATAAAACAACGGTAACAATTTGAATATTATTTCATGACAGTACTTAGCAGCATTTTAAATTATTGGAAATACAGCTGATTCTGCCGAACTGTTAATTTACTCATTTCTACATTGTTCCTGAATTTGTAAATAACCTACTTCATTTGATTTTTGGGAGACCCATTGAGTGATTGCCCCTTACACCAGATGCGTAATGTCTTTTGCAAGTTTTCGGCGTATTAATTCTGGGAAGGAAGCAGCTAGCCCCCATGGATGCTCCAAATTCAACATGGCTTCAATAAATCTGAATACAGCGAAGAAGCAAATGTGAAATCATATGTCAAGACAATAACTTTCATGAAGTGAAATCGACTTATTGATTACCTATTTTTCCTTGTATGTTTTCATCTGAAAATACCGAATGCGAATTTTGCAATGAAAAGAAGAAATTCTTTTTCCATTCAAGGATAAGAACTAGGCTATTATATATTTAAATTTATCACTGACTTCAGGAAGCAATGTATCTGTGCTTTCATAATGCTACGATTATTGCAAGTCGCCTGCATGACGATGCGCTTAAAATAAGAACAGAATCATGTAAGTTAATTTGTAAATTAACTTCCAATATAAAATGAGAAGTTTTGTACCAACAGTTGGGGAATATTTTTAACTTTCGCTTTCCAAGGGGTTACAAGTAACATAAATATTATTAATATTGCTATCAGAGTATTTATACCCTAAAACAAGACCACAATTCGGGAAAGGGTCGTGATAGAAAGTCAAGGCCCACCGTCCCAAAATGACAGCAATAAAAGAGAGGGGTCAAAACGGTCGTTCCTGACCCAAGGCTGGTTGACTGTCAATCAAAACGAGGAAATTCATTGCATAAAGAAGAATCAAATTACGTTTTATATTATTATTATTATTATTATTATTATTATTATTATTATTATTATTATTTAAAATGATAAAAATTTTCGTACAGAACAATCCACAACAGCAATTCAATGGCACAATGACAGATAAATAAAAGATTTACAAACAAAAAGGTAAATATGTACATACACTAACAATGATTAAAAAATAAACATTACAAAAAAAGATACTTCTTTTCTGCTAGAAGAAAACCTGTCCTTTGAAGAAAATGCCTCAGTACGGAAATAAGCAATTTCCCTTTCACTGCTAAATCAGCAAAAGCCCGCTTTGCAGAAAACGTCGCAGCATCATATATATATATATATATATATATATATATATATATATATATATATATATATATATATATATATATATAATATATATATATATATATATATATATATATATATATATATATATATATATATATATATATATATATATATAATGTCCCCTTAAGAAAGCCTCAGGAATAACCCCCTACACCATGATCGCTGAGCTCTGGAGTTTTCTTTTTAAACGTGACAATAAACTCCTTGTCTTCCACATCATGAGAAAGATAAAAGACCAATATATTTTTACGATACATGAGAGACGCGAAAGACACAGCACAGTCTCGGTACGCAAAGCGAGATCCCAAACATAAGAATCCATTTAGCGATTAAAGGGCGAATTCGAAATTATAAATGCTCTTTGACATAACCTTATGTGTATTTGAATATAGAAATTGAATACAGTAATTAGGCCAAAGGCCAAGCACCGGGACCTATGAGGTCATTCAGCGCTGAAATGGGAATTGAGAGTTAAAGGTGTGAAAGGTGTAACAGGAGGTAAACCTCACAGTTGCACAATAAATCAATTGTTAAGAGAGGGTGGAAAGTAAGATGGAAGAAAGAGAATATGAAAGGAGGTACAGTAAAAGAAACGAAAGGGGTTGCAGTTAGGGGCCGAAGGCACGCGGCAAAGAACCTTAAGTAATGCCTACAGTGCACCGCACGAGGTGCACTGACGGCATTGCCCCCTTACGGGTGTATTTATTCATTACGTATAAACGGAAAATAAATAATTTTCAATAAGCGGGAAATAAATGACATCACGCATCAATGAGTCTTGATGGGAAAACAAGGCGTGATGAGCCTGGTCTTTACTTGGATAGGTGATCAACGATAGAGGCCAGGCAGTGACAGGCCTCAGAAACCTAATATGAAAGTCAGTGGCTCTAACTGAGGCAGGGATAACTACCAAAGTGAATATGTACTTTTAGTTTTCTGTAAAAGAAAACTATTGTGGCATCTTTCACTGTCCGTCTGCACTTTATTCTGTCCGCACTTTTTCTGTCCGCCCTCAGATCTTAAAAACTACTGAGGCTAGAGGGCTGCAAATTGGTATGTTCATCATCCACCCTCCAATCATCAAACACACCAAATTGCAGCCCTCTAGCCTCAGTAGTTTTTATTTTATTTAAGGTTAAAGTTAGCCTTAATCGTGCTTCCGACAACGACATAGGATAGGCCACCACCGGCTGTATGGGCCGCGGCTCATACAGCATTATACCGAGACCACCAAAAGACAGATCTGTTTTCGGTGGCCTTGATTATACGCTGTAGCGGCAGTACAGAAAACTCGATTGCGCCGAAGAGACTTCGGCGCATTTTTTACTTGTTTCCTATCAAGGTCACTTCGTTAATTTTTCAAAATAAGCTAAGCTAATGTGACTCAGTATCAGAATTTTCTTCATTATTTTAATGAATAAAAATTTTTACTTTTTAATACTTACTTTTTTGAGATTATTATTATAATTTATAGTTCGCTCCATATCAAAGGGTATTAAATTACGATTTTTTTTTTTTGATGAACCAGTTGATAAGTATATGCTCTGTCAGAGAGAGAGAGAGAGAGAGAGAGAGAGAGAGAGAGAGAGGGAGAGAGAGAGTTACTAGGTAGTTATGAATTATCGACTTAAAGATGCTCTTCTTCCTTTTTAATCAATCGGACGCATAACGGATCATGCAATGTCAGAAATGAGGATGGAATATCTTGTTAATTACAGACTCGACTGCGCCAAGATATGATTACCAATGATACGGATAATTAATTCCTGATGCAGAAAATGAAAGGTGTGTGTGTGTATATATATGTATATGTATATGTATATATATATATATATATATATATATATATATATATATATATATATATATATATGTGTGTGTGTGTGTGTGTGTGTGTGTGTGTGAATGTATGTATGTATATATATAATACATAAAATATTTATAATATATATATATGAATAATAAATATACATATATATATATGTGTGTGTGTGTGTGTAATATACATACATAAATATAAAACAAGAAATTAGAGTTAAAACCCAATAACAACATTTATAACAAACGAATGGACATTTGTATGAACGTACAAAGAGGTTCCTATACAACCCACCAAAAATTTCCATCTCACACGCAACAAACAGTACAGACAAAATAACGGTTCCTGAAAGAACAAGCACCTCCAAAAATGTGCAAAGAGAAAATAAACCGACCGTGGAATCTCGTCTTCTGCGAGGAAGAGGAAGAAAGCGCAAAAAAAAATGTCCTCGCATCAAATTAGCATTAGCGGAGGCCGTAAAACCGCGGGAATACCTCAAGAGCTCATCATATCCCGGAGTCATTTTAATGCAAATGAACGGCGCCTGATGGCAAATGAACGGTCTCTGATGACCAAGCAGAGATTCCTCTAACGACTCTGGTCGTCTCGAAGGGACGAACGACCAAATCTGAATGACGACGAGAATTGAACTGAATATAGAATTAAGGCCAAAGGCCAAGCACTGGGACCTGTAAGGTCATTCAGCGCTGAAACGGAAATTGACAGTGAACGGTTTGAAAGGTGTAACAGGAGGAAACCCTCGCAGTTGCACTATGAATCAACTGTTAGGGAGAGGGTGGAAAAAAAAAGTTAAGTATACCTTAGTTTTACCAGACCACTGAGCTGATTAACAGCTCTCCTAGGGCTGGCCCGAAGGATTAGACTTATTTTACGTGACTAAGAACCAACTGGTTACTTAGCAACGGGACCTACAGCTTATTGTGGAATCCGAACCACATTATAGCGAGAAATGAATTTCTATCACCAGAAATAAATTCCTCTAACTCTTCATCAGCCCGCCGGAGACTCGAACTCAGGCCTAAGTAAGATGGAAGAAAGAGAATACGAAAGGAGGTACAGTAAAAGGAACGAAAGGGGTTGCAGCTAGGGGCCGAAGGCAAGCTGCAATTTAAGTAATGCCTACAGTGCACTGCATGAGGTACACTGACAGCACTACCCCCTATACTGGAATGACGACAAGAGACTAAATATAAGAGGACACCTTTTTTTTTTATGACGACTCCGGTGCTGCTAGAGCAAGCTCTCATACACCTGGCACTTTCGAATGGCACTGGTCGCACGGCTCCCAAACATAAATTGGCATCATTAGGGTTGACAGTGTCGTCATCAATCCATGGATCGGTCAATCAATTGAAGCTAACAGAGTTAGTCATGCTGGAAGTCGTCCTGTCATCGGGTTTATTGAGCTGGCAATGGGCCCTGATGTTGTTTTTCTCTCTCTCTCTCTCTCAGACGCATCGCCCTAGTAACCCTGGCACTGTTTTCTGTCACGGTCGTCCCTGGATATAGTACTATGTTTCTTCCTTACTTTAACACTAGTATAGACCATTTCTCAATGATATATCTAATATAAACATCTACAAACAGCAAAATCAACGCCGATAGGAATTTTTGCTATTCAGGAAAATTTTACCTCTTCCGTGACCCGCGAAAGCTAACTGTTGTCAGACAGGTTTGGTGGTGGCCTTGCACATGCCCTTCAATTTCAGGACAAGGGTTGGCGGCCATGCAGTCTGTTTTGGCACCGAATGCGACGCAAATTCGATTACGTCTCTCTTTGAAATCCGACAAACTGACAACTCTCCCGGTCCCCTTAATGGAAGATTCATTGGAAACATTTTCCGGCTCACCGAACATAAGGTTTAACGAGAATGAATCGACTGAATAACTGTATTTTGCCTTTTTTTCGTTGAGAGCAAAACCGGAAAAAATGCCATTCCTGATCCCGTCCATTAGGGGAGGAAGGAAGAAATTTTTACCGCTTTTATTTATCCATTTATTTACTAAGGTGTATAACCTATAAGCCCCCTTCTGAATACATGCAACGATTTACTACAGGTGAATGTCATAGTCTACACTACATTGCTTATTATTATTCTGGAGATTAACTCAATTCATATGGAACAAGCCCACGGGGGCCACTGGCTTAAAATTCTACCTTCCAAAGAATATGGTGTTCACTTGAAAGAAATAACAGGAGGTAATAGCATTGTGGCTTAATGTTAAGAAGTAAAAGTAGCAGGCGCTTGCTTTGATTTATGCCATACAGACTTACAATTCGTAATAAAGCGATACGAACATGTGGATCTACAAGTAATTCCATTTGGTTTGCACCTGTAATAAACTTTTTATTATTTCTTTTCCGAGAGGTGGAGTCACTGACGCAGTCTATTATTTCCCCTTTGAAGGAATGATTTTCGTAAGAAAACCCTCCTTTCTTTTTCTTTACTAAAACTAACGCTGACGAAACGAGCGAATAAATACCCTCCTTTGACCACAACCAAAGGAAAAAGTAAAAAAGGTAAAAAGGAAAAGAACCTCAAGATAAGCCACAATAATAACAGTTCACTGACCTTAAATTTATTGCACAATAAAGTAATAAAAAAAGTATCCGACTGACAGCTATTTTCCAAAGCTATTTGTAAACTCCGACGGACGACTCTTTTCGCGTATATTTATGCTTCTTTCCGTTTTACGACGTCTGAAAAAGGAACTCCGAGGGAGAACTGAGTAAATGCTCAATTTAGC
>NC_089760.1:35455000-35500000 GCF_040412425.1 Macrobrachium rosenbergii | reverse complement strand
TAAAAAGACAGCAACGGCCAGCCATTGCAATAACGAGACACCTGCAAAACCAATAATCGACGATGCAAAAAACAACAATAAGCAAACGGGGAAAAAAAAACAAAATTCGACCCAACAGATCGAAACAACAACGCGTCAAGTGGAGCCACCGAGGATCCTACTAACACACTTCTGTTTCTATTATGGGAACCTCCTTTAAACGAATGATGGAAGGGACCCACGTTCTGATCGCCTCCATCCTCTCTCACTCATCTATCATCTAGCTACTCTCTCTCTCTCTCTCTCTCTCTCTCTCTCTCTCTCTCTCTCTCTCTCTCTCTCTCTCTCTCCCATAGCATCAACATAAATAACTATCACCCCAACTGCGTGATTGAATTATGGGTTCTCCTGTCTAGCCTTCTGTTTGGCTGACCCCATTAGAAATTCCATCTGCGTTCTCCTCATTCGTAATTGTCACTTCTGCGCCTTTCTCCCTTTCATTGCCTTTCCTTTTCTTTCGGCTACGCCTCATCTCTCTCTCTCTCCTTTTGTGGGGGCATGGGGGAATAAGGAGAAAGTCTCCCACCATTACCTTGCGATCTTCATGAATCATAAAGCACAGATTTCTTTATCATCAAGTTATAAAGCACAAATTTCTTTATCAAGTCATAAAGCACAGATTTCTTTACTATCAAGTTATAAAGCACAGATTTCTTTATCATCAAGTTATGAAGCACAGATTTCTTTATCATCAAGTCATAAAGCACAGATTTCTTTATCATCAAGTCATAAAGCACAGATTTCTTTATCATCAAGTCATAAAGCACAGATTTCTTTATCATCGAGTCATAAAGCACAGATTCCTTTATCAAGTCATACAGCACAGATTTCTTTATTAACAACTCATAAAAGCACACACCTCTTTATCATCAAGTCATACAGGCACAGATTTCTTCATCAAGTCACAAACCACAGATTTCTTTATCATCAAATTATAAAGCGCAGATTCCCTATCATCAAGTCATAAAGCACAGATTTCTTTATCACCAAGTCATAAAGCAGAGACTTCTTTATCATCAAGTCACACAGGCACATTTTCTTTATCATGAAATCATAAAGCACAGATTTTATTATCATCAAGTTATAAAGCAAAGATTTCTTCATCATCAGATCATAAAGGCACAGATTTCTTTGTATCAAATCATAAGGCACAGATTTCTTTATAATCAAGTCACACAGTACAGATCTTTTATTTATCAAGTAACAAAGTACTAAATTCTTCATCATCAAGTCATAAAGGCACAGATTTCCTTATGCCCAAGTCATAATGCACAGATTACTTTATCATCGTGTCATAAAGCACAGATTTTTTTTTCACCTTGTCATAAAGGCATAGATTTCTTTATCATCAAGTCATAAAGCACTGATTTATTTATCATCAACTCATAAAGACACAGACTTCCTTATGTTCAAGCCATAAAGCACAGATTATTTTATCATCAAGATATAAAGCACGGATTTCCTTATCATAAAGTCACAAAACACAGATTTCATCATCATCAAGTCATAAAACACAGATTTCTTTATCATTAAGTCATAAAGCACAGATTTCTTTATCATCAAATCATTAAGGCACAGATTTATGTATCATCAAATCACAAAGCACAGATTTCTGTATCATCAAGTCACAGAGCACGGATTTTGTCATTCATAAAGCACAGATTTCTTTATCATCTCGTCATAAAGCACAGATTCCTTTATCATCAAGTCATAAAGCACAGGCTCCCTTATGTCTCATTTCCTCCAAACAGACGAACGAGGAACTCGCCAGGATTTTTTCCTCTTATGGTCACCGCGAGGTCACTTTCCTGATCAGAATTCTAATTACTGTTGAGGAAAATGACGAAAGAATGTTTGTAATGGATCCCACGGTCCTAAGGATTGTTGTTGGATGATCAGGGAGCGGTTTCGTATTTTGCTTACGCTTACTCTACAAATTAACGTTTACACTTTCATCTGTTAAGCATGATGTTATGACAACCGTTGTCCTGTCAAAAATATATTCCGTGATGTGCTGACGTTAATGAAGATGCTACATCAACATTTATAGCTATTTTCTGAACATAAATATACTAGTTAGCCCGTTTAAGTCCTCCTTACGTATAAGTTCAAAATACAATAATAAGATATCGTTGGAATCAACAGGGTTTGCGGATCATGAATATGATATTCAAAACACTATTTAGAATCCGTGGTACCCAGGATAACATACATAAATATAACAGTAATTCAAACATCCTTCTTGGGATTTGAACTGCTGGCTAGAAAGTCACCAGACCTACTGTATATGAGCTCCATCACAAGAGGCATAAGAGGAGTGACACCAGATATGCGACTACTTATACTTAGAATCACAGCTGATCCGGTGTTCTTACATCTATGGTTTTACATCCTCCCTGCCCTGATATTCATGACTGAACTATTAACTGGAAATTTGTTATTCTTCGACAGACAAGACACTTTGTACGTAAACATACATAACAAATTATCAATAGATGACGAGAGAATGCAGCGAAAATCATGATGATGAAACACCTGCCGAAAATTTCCCTCAAATGAAGCAATGTGCTTCAGGCAGAAGAAGAAATGAAACACAATAGCAAACAAACCCAGGGATAAGCACTTTAAAAACACGCCCTAAGGACTGAATTTCAAACCAATTTAGATAAAAAAAAATCACATTTACCTATTAATCTCGACGAAGGTAGGCCTTGCTTTTATTTGTCATTAGATGAAGTCTCCTCTTCCATATATGAAACATATTTGGAAACTGGAAGAAAACTGTACTGACATTCACTAACTAGGTAAATTTATTCTAGAAAACTGGAAGAAAACTATGCTGACATTCACTAAGCAGGTAAATTCATTCTAGAACGAAATAACATTCCCTCTCTAACCAATAATGGCTAAAGAAGGAAAACCAGAAAATAGCATTCTAGATTTCCTTCGTAGAAAAACTCTTTTCTCTTAGAGTAAAAGGCTTTCCCTTAGATGTGAGTCCCCAGGGGATGCCTACACAGAAAAATACATTGGCGTATCTCTTTCTTGAAAATAAAAGAAGCATAACGGTTTTTGTGGGTTCTTGGAATTTCGTAAATAGTTCTAGGTCGTTTCAAGCAACAAAGCTTGCAAACGGGATAATAAAAACAATAATGATAAGAACCAGGATGAAAAAGAAACACGTGAAACAACAACACCGTGTACAAACTAAGATTATACTGAAGCTGTCATTAGGTACGCAAATGAATAGAAGTCAATGAATATCATAGTGATTAATTGGCTAAAAACTTTTTAAAAAATTGAACAGTAAATAATAGAAAATAACCAAACACGACTTTATAAGAATTAATGTAGATAAATGTATTTTGGGACATATAAAAAACTGTTTAAAGTTGTTTGAATCTTTAAACACTGCTAATGTCTTTAAGACCGGAAAGATTAATGCTACAAACGCTATAGAAGTTGATTTTGGACAGTCAGAGAAGCGGAAAATAGGCGATGAAAATATAAGCTAATCTCTATGTATGGAATGGTTGGTAAGTGCTACGGCTGCCCTGAAAAAGGGAAAAAGGCAACGCTCCAGGAAACATTTGTTTACTGAATAAATTATGCAAGTCAAACCTGGAGACAAATATAAAGCCAGTCTAAGGATAACAATGTTGGTAGCCCTTCTCAGAGGTAAGGGGTGCCAACCGTTCCTTTATACGTATAGTTTGATATACAATGGACTGTCCTTGAAGTGAACGATTAAACGCAGTGGTAGGGGGGGGGGTGCTAATGTGAGCGATTAAGTAAGAACGTGATTTTTTGGTTGGAGTTTAAGATAAATTAAAGCAAAGACGGCAAGTCCCTTTTTTTAAATAAAAATTTAAGAGGCCACCTTGGAAACAGCCCGAGCTTTGTGAATGGTTGCAAGAGAATCCGATAACGACATGATGTGTAATGTTAATTGTTGGGAAGATGGAGTTAAAAAAAGTTGACATTTAAAAGCAGACTAAGAACCCTAATCCCAGGCAAGAAACACACACACTGTATATACAGTATATGTATATATATATATATATATATATACATATATATATACAGTATATATATATATATATATATATATATATATATATATGTGTGTGTGTGTGTGTATGTATGTATGTGTGTATATATATATATATATATATATATATATATATATATATATATAATATATATATATATATATATATATATATATGTAAATATAAAACCCACATACTTCATTTAATATCGAGTTAATCTTACCTTGTAAATGAGTTACATCCAAAGGGAATTATAAATGGTAAATGCATCTGCACCTGCCATATGCAAGTTATTCCAAGGTATAAGAGATTTCCCAAACAGATATCAGAAGTTTGATACACACACCTCACGAATTTTCTGCTGTTAATCTATATAGAATAAGTAATTCTCCTATAACAACCCTCCGTAAAACATATCCAAATCGACGAGTTAACGAGGAGGAACAAAACTTTTGAGATGGAAATGAATGATGACCACACGCACCACACAATCCTTAGAAATAAACAAATAAATAATGTTGCTGTTGCTAAGGTCTGATGTTAAAAAAAAAAATCACTTCCTAAGTCTAATCAGTTTCCAGACAGCAAAACGAAAGCAAGACAAGCTGTTAAAAGCTTGTACCTATAATTTTGCTGCTGTCAAGATGTTACCATTTTGCATAGCTTTTGTATATTAATTTTTTTTTTATAAATTCTTATAATGGCGTCCAATCTTTCACATTCTTCACACTTTTTAACTGAGCTGCGTGACATAAAACTAGTCCCAAGATCATACGAGATATGATGGAGCACGAACAAGAATCACAAAATAACGCGGTCTGTATTATTATTATTATTATTATTATTATTATTATTATTATTATTATTATTATTTGATTATTTGAAACAGCTCCTCTCTTAAACAGGTCTTATGAACGTTGGCCAGTTGCTGACCAACATCGCTGAGCCTGAAAAGTGAATTATAAGGAAAACAGAAAAGATCCTGTATAAGATAAATTCGCATAATACAGCCATCCTTTTAAATAAGACCTATTATTATTATTATTATTATTATTATTATTATTATTATTATTATTATTATTATTATTATTATTATTATTGATGTATTTGTTGTTGCTGACCTCCCATAGTAAACTTTCACAGAATAAAACTCGCAACGACCAGAGAAAGTAGTAAAGCTGCTTGTATACATTCGTATTATTGATAACATAACGAATATGTAATAAATTATAAGCTGAATAACGTAAAAAATGTAACACTCAAAATAACCAAAAAGCAAACGAAACAAGGTAATGATGTGTTGAGAGTTTCTCGAACAAAGGCCCAAAGTCCAATAATAGTGGTAGAATAATGTCTGCGTTTTACCAATATTTCTTTTTTATTTTATCCTCAGTCTTTAATAATGAAGCGGTCTGAGCACACGGATATCTCCATGAAAGAATAACGTTTCACGGAAATATCCAAGACCAGAAAAACGTTAAAAGCATCTGTTATTTTTCCAATATCGCCGAGAAAAGGTGCAAAAAATGATTTTTTTTCCACAAAATAAAATGTAACGAAACGACCGAATTGTTTATTCGAGAACATTCATGTGAACTTGAAAATATCACTTAAACTTGGGTGACATTAGATGCTGGAAAAAAGCAGAAAAAAAGCAAAAACATTCATGAAGACAGAAGTGCACAAACAAAGGAATAAAACATATTTTTCTTCTGACGATGGGAACAATAGTATGAAAAATGCATCATTCATAAAGGCGAATACAAATTCGGGCAGCAGAAGAGATATGCGTCTGGAAAAATTCGAGAGCAGTTCCTGGGTACAAAGTACACACGAGATATTTTAATAATATTGCATTTAAAGACTCTTTACTGATTGCTTTAATTATCACATATTCTTTTTTCTTGTTTCCTGTCTTTTTGCGAAGGTTAAAAAAAAACCTAATATAAAGCTTAAAGGAAATATGAAAAGGAAAGAGGCAGGAAACCGAGTGGTTCTAACCATGCACAATCTGACAATAACGATTATTTTAAGAGTAAACGATAACAAAAAGGAAAACAAACAGAGGCAGGGAAGACGCCTCCACAGCTTGGTAGTGGATGGAAAGAATTGCTCAACAAAATCGGGCAGTCTCACCACAGAGTAAAGGTACCCAATATGGTAATGCAGAATCGAGATAAAAAAGAAATACAGTTTATATTTATACACCAAACACACATACACACAAACATATATGTAATGTGTGTGTGTTTCTGTGTTTTGGTATATATATGTATGTATGTCTGTTTGTGTCGAAATTAATTTATAACTTATGGTCATATTGCTGGACGTCTGAAAGATTAAATCTAAAAAGTGCTGCTAAGAAATCTTTGACCTCAGAAGTTTACAGTCCTAGGAGAGATTATAACCAAACACTTTATGACCTTAGGGATATTATAAGTGGAGCGTTTCCCAACCCTGAAAGTATTACAACTCAGATTTTGTAAATATATTATAGGTCCTAAATCAAAATTTTATGTAAATAAAAATATTGTGATTCTACTGGTCCACGAATTATTTAATAAGGTAAAAAAAATAATAGCGCGGGCACACGTGCGCACACACTATGTATATATATGTATATATATATATATATATATATATATATATATATATATATATATATATATATATATATATATAATGTGGGTTTTCATGCAGGCATAATCACTTTGCACGCATATAGAGCAAATCATTCCCTATGATAATGATAACTATAAAACGGTTTCATATTACACAAGAATACTTAAGTACTTTTAACGGAATACCATGCTGTTTAATCTTCAATCTATTTTAAAGATATCTAACATTTTAAGTATTCGATTGCGTCCCAGACAAATGACCGTCGTTGTTATATAAATGTACATGTTCTCGTTTTTTCTTCTCAAAGGTCATCCTTTTCCGATAAATAATGCTAAGAGGAGCGAATGGTGTGACGTCATCTGATTAGACCTTGAGGCATGTAATCAACATAATACATATAAGGCAAAACCTCAGACCTTTACACGTAACCAAACCCCGGTAAAGGAACGTAGGACATTGGGGAAATATTTACAGTATGGTACAGCCCATAAAGTGTCTAATTACTCCCCACAATTTTCTTTTAGTAAAAGGTCAAGTTTCTCATTAAATTTCCCTTTCGGTAATTTTCATATCACTGCTTTATACTGCACCCTTTTTTTCCTATATTCAGACTTCTTAACGATTTTATCATTTCGTAATTCTCGTCTACGTTTTATTATTATTATTATTATTATTATTATTATTATTATTATTATTATTATCATTATTATTATCATTATCTCCCGCTCTCACACATTGTTGTTTCACCCTCTATCCATTAAGCTTTACCTTTCTATTTCAATTAGCCTTCATCTTTTTCTGCCCATTCTGTTTAAATTTTCCTCTCCCACGATAACTGTCATTCTTCCAGCTCGACCTACCATTAACCTACACAGTAAGACTGACTTTAACCCAAATATAAACTCTAAAACGGACGGCAATGGCACCAGCTAAAATTAGTAATTTTAGATTTGAGAATTACTAAACGACTAAATTTTGAGTTACGTTGTCATTTAGGGATATACTTCAAGACCTCGGAAAAGGATGCCTAAGTGAAACGTGGGTTGCACTGGCCGTAGAGTTCTCAAATCATTTATTCAGCCCGTCTCTGTCCACTATTGAACGATATTTAAAAGATAAAATTTTATGAACTTTTCATTTTTTAAAAGCAAGTATACTCAAAATATTCTTTCTCTCTCTCTTTCTCTCTCTCTTTCTTTATATGCAAATATATCTATAACAATATAAAAAATACACAGATATACAGTATATGTAATATATATAATATACATATCTAATATACACGATATATACATACAGTATATATATATATATATATATATATATATATATATATATATATATATATATATATATATATATATATATATATATATATATATATATATATATATATATATATATATATATATATATATATATATATATATATATATATATATATATATATATATATATATATATATATTATAGATAGATAAATAATAAGATGTATCTCACAAGGCTATTCCGTTTCCGAGCTGACGCCAGAAGGGTAATGTCTCCCAGTTCTCAGTAAGTCTCTTGGGACGAGGCTGCAAGTCCCTAGACCATTTCTTGACCTCGGATGACTTTCTGGTACCCACACCGTCACATATATATATATATATATATATATATATATATATATATATATATATATATATATATATATATATATATATATATATATAAAGTACTAATTAATGCATCACACAAACAAGGTACATGATCAATATACAAACGTAAATGTCAGCACATCTGAACAAACACCTTAACATATACCTACTGTAGTCACATTATAAAACTAAAGCTGTTATGGGGGCACCCAAAAAAAACTAATAAATTTTCATGTATGCAGATAAGATGCGGAATAATAATGAGACGAACGGTGCATCCTCTTATCGCCCAAAAATAGTTTTGTCAAAAAAATAGAAAAGAAAACAATGGTAGGTTCAAAACACGACAAACAAACACGGATCCGGCTATATTCAGCTAAAAAAGTGATCTGACTAAACATATGAATATGTAATGTATTACTGAAAAGAAGACCAGGGCTTACAATTGTGAGCTGCATCTCGAAGTCAAAACAAGAATTGTTGCTTGTTGGTTCAAAGCTGTTTTAAATAAACGAGGCGCTTGTAAAGGAAAATATATGAAATCATATTACATATATCTAAGTATATGTTAATAATGTAACTGGTTATATTATATTAATGAGGCCCAATTACAGTTCTGGTTTTTCTTAATGAGAAAAAGGAGTAAAAAAAAAAAAGGCAAATAATTAAGAAAATAGCAATCATGAGAATAAGACACGAAGGACAAAAAAGAAATTATTCGAATAAGAGCAATTTAATATCATAAAGGATAAGAAGGATAAGATCAACAATAACAAAATAGTAAAAATTGCGCCGAAGTTTCTGCGGCGCAACCGAGTTTTCAGTACAGCGTATAACCAAGGCCATAAAAAATAGTCTATCTTTCGGTGGTCTTGGTATAATGCTGTATGAGCCGCAGCCCATGAAAATTTAACCACGGCCCGGTGGTGGCCTCTCCTATATCGTTGCCAGACGCACGATTATGGGTAACTTAACCTTAAATAAACTAAAAACTACTGAGGCTAGAGGGATGCAATTTGTTATGTTTGATGACTGGAGGGTGGACGATCAACATACCTACTTGCACCACTTTAGTCTCAGTAGTTTTTGAGATCTGAGGGCGGAGAGAAAAAGTGCGGACGGACAGACAAAGCCGGCACAATAGTTTTCTTTTAAAGAAAACTAAGCAAGAAAACAGCATAGGAAGACTCAGAAACCCCTAAACACATCTGAAGACTAAACCGACTCGTATACTTATCCCCGAACTCGGGCTTTTGTCCGAACGAAAGATTCTCATTAAATTTACTGTTCGCTTTCAGTTTTTTCAGAGAGGCGAAAAATACTAAGAGGGTTCCAGGTTTGTTTAGTCTCCGGGGTTAAACGCTCATTAGCCGACGGCACTTCAAAGTCTCACCGCCAGCTCGTAACCTGATGAGGAGAACACCTTTAAAGTCCCGTGAAAAACACAAGTCTCTTTATGGTCTGCCGATGAACTGCAACTCTGCCCCTCGCACTTTAAAGATGTGAGGGCGCTTGTTGCTTTGTGAAGTCGCCTAGCCAGTTGCTTATTTACGTTCTTTATTCTTATACCTTTCTGCTTTATTTGATATGTATTCTTTACTTTCTTAATTCCAGGGGTAAAGTTGCCATTAATTCGGTTTCATTATCTACTATAATAGATAGCAAGTTACACGGCATTAATAATTTCAGTGTTTACGTACATACTATCAATCATTTCCTTATTATTTCTTATTATTATATACTTCCCGGTTCAAGCATTTTTTCTACAAAAACTACGCAAACTAGATTAAACTTACAATGCTCCATTACACAGGCGGTATCTATATGTCTAGCCTCCGTTACTGTAACTGATACAGAACTAGAATTCAGGAGATTTCTAATCTCGCAACTGTGACGACGGATAACTGTAGTTTAAAAATTATAATTAATAGTACCCTTTAAATCTAGTCATAGCCACGTAGACATAGAAACTACTGTCTCAAACAGGATACCTTGAGATTAAGTGAGAAATGAAAATTTAATGTACTGGAAAATATCATGATAAATTAAGTCCAGCAGAACAACAATAAATAAGACAAAACCATTTGCCATTTCTGTCACCTCCTAAGGTCTCTATTTTCAATGTGCATCACCTTACTTTGACATCAGTGAATTAATGACTAAGTGATGGTACAGCAATTTGTATCGTGTCTCGCAACTGTTGAAATATAGTTTCGCTCCTTTATCATAAAATCTTTTGCCGAGAGTTTACCATAGAATTTGAGACCTACCGACCTATCAAAATGAAAAATGTATCATACGTGTTAAGAAACCAAAAATCGTATTATCAGATTCTGAAGGAACGAACCAAGAATTCCTTGAAAAATGTTCTCTGATATAGATCCAACGTCAAATACCGTTTTCCTGTTTTTGATATTAAAGCTTTGCTGTATTACTATTAGCTTAGTGTAAATTTTTTCTCCAGAGCCAATACACTCCGCAGTCCCATGTGTAAAACTGTGAGTCAATCAGCTTAAAATATGATGAGAGAGAGAGAGAGAGAGAGAGAAGTTATGATAAGTAAGCCTTCTAATTTATATATATATATATATATATATATATATATATATATATATATATATATATATATTAATTAATTAAATGTTTACTTATCATAACTTCTCTCTCATATATATATATATATATATATATATATATATATATATATATATATATATATATATATATATATATATATATATAATTTATATAGTCTTACTAAAAGTTATGGATTTTGTATTGATTTATTTACACCTTTCATTAATGCCTCTGTTGATTGTTTGATAATGTCGATAAAAATATTCACGTTCCAGTTGACAATAAAAGAAAAAGACCCATTACTGAAATCGTCTTTCTAATTTTGTCCGTTACATAACAGACAAAAACAGAAAACAGAGATACAAGCTTCACTAACAGGTCCTTTTCTCCTAAAATTATTCATCTCAAGTAACTCCCACAACAAACTTACATCACAAGAAGCATAACAAAACTAATCTACGGAACACTGTCTTACATCAACCTCCCTGCGACCTGAAGATTAGGCTTAACTACTGTACATGTCATATCAAATGTAGCTAAGCCTAATTTCCACGCCACAGAGACGTGTATATAACACGGTTCCCGTAGGTCGGCTTTGTTTGGCTGCTGATGATGTGACCTTGTGGTTTCGAAATAAAGTTATATACGACGATAGATGCTACAGAGAAATGCCTGCAATGAACGGTTGAATCTACGTTATCCGGCCAACGGAGAAAGGAATTTTGAAAAATAAAATATATCAGGATGATGGAATACAAATCGCCACTAACTTTGATATATATATATATATATATATATATATATATATATATATATATATATATATATATATATATATATATATATATATATATATATATATATATGTATTTATCACATCACCGTGATTCATATACAATCAGAAAGCTACAAACGTCCTTTAATATATTTTTGAAATAATATATTTTCACAATGTAATGTATGTATATATATAATTTTATTATATTTTTCTGAAAAAATGAATTTAATAGCTTAGAATGCAAAACGTGTAGCACTCATCCTAGTCCAAAAAATGCAATATTAAAACACCGAGATCACTATAAGTCAAAGACATGTTTTACAAATCTGCTGAACGATACAAGTTTCTTTCAAATGAATAGGTAAGAAAATACATAACTGCTCACACACACACGCACACATATACAGTATATATATATATATATATATATATATATATATATATATATATATATATATATATATATATATATATATATATATATATAAATTAAAAAATCACAGTAGATGCACGTGACTTCAGTGTATAAGCGATTCCCACTGGAAAAGACAGGCAGAAGTTCAGTAGTACCAAGCGCTTTCACGTTTATTGACGCATCGTCGTACCCCGACGATGCGTCAATAAACGTGAAAGCGCTTTACTACTGAACTTCTGCCTGTCTTTTTTCCTGTATATATATATATATATATATATATATATATATATATATATATATATATATATATATATATATATATATATATATATATATATATATATATATATATATATATATATATATATATATATATATATATATATATATATAATATATATATATATATATATATATACATATACTGTGTAATGTTTGTAACCGTGGATAATGGACACAAGGAAATTATCAAAATGACCAAATTGATTACCGCGTAGTAAGCGTTGTTAAGAGTAATTAGACTTCTAATCAGCTCGAATGAGGCTTTATTCCATCGGGAACGCTGGAAGTTACATGACTCGCGATTAGGTAAAAGGAAATTAAATTGTAAAAGTTGGTAATCTCTTAACTTCCACGTCACGTCAACACCAGTGATCTTCCTGGGAGATAACTCGCAGGAGGTTTCTGTTAGCGCTCTAAGTGGAATTATTATTATTATTATTATTATTATTATTATTATTATTATTATTATTATTATTATTATTATTATTATTATTATTTCAGTAGATGAAGCCTATTCACATGGAACAAGCACACCAAAGGAGCCATTGGCTTGAAATTTAAGCTTCCAAAGAATGTTGGTTTCAACCTCCCACCGCAGACCCCACACTGCAGCAGTAACTGACCATGATACAGAGCCAGTGATTTTTCATAGCCCTCGGGGAGACTCTAACCCGCGCCATCTGAGTGGCATGCCACGACACTAACCACTACACCAGCGGACCAGCTCCTACTGCTGTAAATAATAATAATAATAATAATAATAATAATAATAATAATAATAATAATAATAATAATAATAATGCTAAGATTCACAATTTCGTGAAAAACAATGTGTAATGAAAATCCACAATTATATAATAAATATATTTACTATATAATTGTGAATTTTATTACACAACAACAACGATAATAATAATAATAATAATAATAATAATAATAATAATAATAATAATAATAATAATAATAATAATAATAATAATAATAATGGAGACCTTCTCTGCGAGCAGTTTCTAAAGCATTTAATTTTTATAGTTTTCTTTATTCGTCTTATTACTTTCTTCTTCTCTCTTGATGAGAAGAAAGTTATAGGACGAATAGAGAAGACTATACAAATTAAATACCGTAGAAACAGCTACTATTTTCAATAAAAATAATAATTATAATAATAATGAAATAATAATCATAATAATAATAATAATGACTGCACATCTGCCTGACTTTCACAAAATGAGTAAACTTTATGATGTCTGATAGTATTCGGAATGCCTCAAAGAAACTGGAAATCGGAATTTACAAATACTGGATATTGCGCCATTTTATGGAAGATGTCCCAGTGCTTTTAGGTGACGTTTGATTATAAATGAAGAGGCAAGTGAAATATGTACATTTCGTTTACTATGATCATATCTACTGTAGAGAGATTTACGTATCGGGATTTTGATGACTTCTGCCACTTACTGTATGTGAAGTCGCGAGGTTGTAAAATTATATTCATGTCATAATCGGTTGGTCCAAATAATCAAGAGGCCTTCGCGAAAAAAAATTTAAAATCTGGTGAAAACTGTGATACAAAAAATCATAATAACAAAAGCATTTAGAGAGTACCGATTCCAATCCTGAACGATCCACACTCACCCCGAAGCAAAGATCCCTTATGCAAATTCGGATCTCTCATAAAATCTGACCATTGTTGCAAATCACAAGGCCGACCTTTAACCTAAATCGCATCAGTATCCACAAACAATACCGCTAACAAATACAAACATACAAACAAAAATGCAAACCGGATTGAAACCATGACCTCCGTGTTTTTTATCACAACACTAGGCAGGCTTCTGCTGCAGTGTGTGTTTTCTAGTACCAGGTTTAATACTACTCAGTTTGCTAGGGGATTTATCTTGGCTACTGCTAAAATGTGGAACAGTTTGCCCAGCGCATTTGTGGAATCTTCTGATCCTCGAATGCTATGCGAGGAAAATATTCTTCCTTTCTGCTGACATCTCCTGAATTCATGTGTATCAGTTTTATTTCCTATTCGTATTCATTTATAATTATTTCCCCATAACTTGTCCCTCTCTCTGCATGCTAATTTCTCTTTGGACCCCTCTTGGGTTTACAGTCTGTTGATTTAGTCCACAGGAGGTTCCAGTTGAATATTTACATAAAGACACTAGTGCACCTCATGCGGTGCACTGTAGGCATTACTTAAGGTTCTTTGCAAAGTGCCTTCGGCCCCTCGCTGCAACCCCTTTCGTTCCTTTTACTGTACCTCCTTTCATATTCTCTTCCTTCCATCTTACTTTCCACCCTCCCCTAACAGTTGATTCAAAGTGCAACTACGAGGTTTTCCTCCTGTTACACCTTCCAGACTTTTACTGTCATATTCCGTTTCAGCGCTGAATGATCTCATAGATCCCAGTGCTTGGCCTTTGGCCTAAATTCTATATTCTATTCTATTCTATCCTACCAGCAAATTTCCCCATGGTAATGGAAAAGCTTAATAATAACGACGATGATAATAATAGGAAACTATGAAAATTAATAACGAACAAAATAATAACAATACCGATCACAGAAATAATAATAATAATAATAATAATAATAATAATAATAATAATAATAATAATAATAATAACATGAAGTCGGCAAACTGCAGACCCATATCAACGGCAGCCTTCTAGAATTCACGAACAAAAGACGCCTAAAGGAGGTGTCAGTCTTTTCACACAGCAGCGTGTTCAGCAGACTGGCACCTGCTCTCTGGGGTAACGAAATATACCGTCGAAATTCTGTAAAGAAAAGAAAGGAGAAACGAAGAGGAAGAGAACGACAGAGAGAGGAACTAAAAACAAAAAGTAATATATATATATATATATATATATATATATATATATATATATATATATATATATATATATATATATATATATATATATATATATATATATATTATAAAAAGGAGAAACGAAGACGGAAGAAAAGAGAGAAGTGAGGAACTAAAATGAAAGTAATGTATATATATATATATATATATATATATATATATACATAATATACATACATACACCTTCAAAGTAATTCACTAGGGTTCTTAAGAACAGACGTCAATCACAGGTTTCTACAGTATGCTCCACCTGGATAGAATAGATATAACACTTCCACTGATAACACATTGTTTTTTGACATATATACATATAAAATATATATATATATATATATATATATATATATATATATATATATATATTATATATATATATATATATAATTCATATATAGGGTTCTTAAATGAACGGGAACTGCTGGTTCCCCGCTCGTTCCCTTTTGTGGATTGCTGCCTCCTTACCTTCAGTTTTTTTTTGTTTTGATGTTCTCGTCAGCCGTTTTTTCTTTCGTCAGTCGGGTCTGGTAGGCAGCAAAAGTAGCGGCAGTGGCAGCAGCAGCAGGCAGTTTTTGGAGTCGACGTTGGTCGAGTTTTTGAGCAGAATAGACGTCTACGAAGTGGAGCACGTCGTAGAGGTGGAGTGTGACCATGAGTAGTCGTGTGACCACGAGCTGCTCATGACAGCGTGAGGCTGTCCTGACGTCTCCATCGGGGTATTCTGTTGGTGGGTTCTTGTCCTGTTGCACAGCTGAGGGCTGTCTTGGTGCCCTGATGGAGGACGTATGTTTGGTATTTTATTTTCTGCCTGCTGCTGTTTATTTTTGCCTCTTTTTTGTTTAAAACTTTTTGTTTATAAAGTTAATTGTTTAACTTGATTTTGTTTAGTGCTGCCTTTTGGCCTTTATTGTACTTATGTTTTTATCTTTTTGCCAGACCTGACTCACTTGTAAATATTGTAAATAAATTAATTTTGAGCTCATTATATTGTTTTGTTGTTTTCCCCCTCCTTTGTTTGTTGCATCTGCCGTCAGTCATGACAGCCCCGTCCTGAGTATATTAAAGAACCTGCATAATCAGGTCATTACAATATATATATATATATATATATATATATATATATATATATATATATATATATATATATATATATATATATATATATATATATATATATATATATATATATATATATACAAGCATGCGTCTGTGACATCCTAATGAGAAGACCCAAAATCAATGATACCTCAGACTAAGGCATGACAATGAGAACATCCAAATTACAAGAAATGGTAAATGAAACTAAGAGACATCTGGAAGGCCATAGTTATGAGAAATTAGCGTCAATGAAATCCCACATAAAATATACGGAATACGATTTATAAAATGGTGAATCATCCTGATAGTAGTATTAATGCCAGTGCTCAAAAGTTTAAAAGGCTATAAAAAAAAAGAGTTCTGTGTACCATTGACAGTTTTTTATTTTTGTTTGTGTATGGACAGATTTTCCATAAAGTTACCATCATTAATTGATGTTATGTGTTGTTTAAGTTTCCTACTGCTTCCTCTGGGGCAACACATTCTAAGGAAGGCTTGACTTGCTTGTTAATGGACTTTAGCCTTCTTCCGCATGGCTATCTCATTTGGAAGAACAATGACATAACAATATAATCCAAAGTGTGAGACAAGATCAGTGGAATCCCAAACATGATACAAGATATACAATGAAAATTCAGATACGATGAAGGGCAATCAGGGAAGCCAAACTAATATAAACAAAGTTCAGAATAATCCCAAACATGGTCAGGGGACCAATTAAATTTTAGCCAGTGGGCGTGAGGGTCTTTAAAAGCCTGTGCTCGGATCCTTACGAATCACTAAAATCATTTACTATGTTCCAATATAAGGATCACATTCAACCCATTAAACAAATATATGAGTCACTGAATTTTAAATTCATTATGAAAGGATCATTAAAATGTCATATAAGGGATTTAAAACTCAATAGAATTCTAAATAGCGCTGTAATGGCTATTAAAATTCTATAACGAGCAGACGTACAGGTTCATGAGTACCCAAATTAGGTCGTAAGGATCACAGAATAGCTGATATAATGGTACCAATTTTAGAACAAAAGTCGTATGGATTAAATTTAATCCTAAATGTACTACGGATTAATTGAAATCTCAAAATGGAGGTGGACGGATTTCCGAGATTTTTTTTTTTTTTTTTTTTGCTCAAAGATCAGTGGAATCGGTAAACGCTGATTAAGAACGAGTGAATTCACGAAAATTGCATTTGAGAATCAGCAGGACATCAAACGCTGCGAGAATCAGTAAAATCATAAAACTGACACTTCAAACATGATTCGGACAATCGTTGAAGGTGATGACGAATCATACATCAAAATTTAGTAGACTGTAGGATAAAAGGTCTAATAACTCTTCTTGCTTTGAGAAGTGTACTGAAAAGACTATGAAAATGAATAATGATGAAAATTGAGTCATTTGTCAAGTGAAAAGAGACTGACAAAAGAATCCATTTGAATTCAGGTATCTGGGATCAGCAATAAGGACTGCCGGTATTATCCGCTTTCAGCGGTCTTTCATGTATCATTATCTCTCTCTCTCTCTCTCTCTCTCTCTCTCTCTCTCTCTCTTCTTCTTCTTCTTCTTCTTCTTCTTCTTCATTATGTTATTAATTTCCTCTCTGGTTTCTCTTTACTCTTCGTTTTACTTCCCTTTTCAGTTTGTATAACCATTCATGCATTTTTAGAAAATGACGTAAAATTACTTCTCTCTCTCTCTTTTTTCACTACGATGGTTTTAATTCCCCTTTCAGTTTTTATGACCATTCATGCATTTTTAGAAAATGACGTAAAATTATTTTCTCTCTCTCTCTCTCTCTCTCTCTCGTCTTCTTCTTCTTCTTCTTCTTCTTCCATTCCTCTTTCATTATTATGTTATTAATATCCTCTTCGGTTTTTCTTTACTCTTCATGAATTTCTATAACGTTATCTCTCTCTCTCTCTCTCTCTCTCTCTCTCTCTCTCTCTCTCTCTCTCTCTCTCTCTCTCTCTCTTTTCACTATCATGGTTTTAATTTCCTTTTCAGTTTTCATGACCATTCATGCATTTTTAGAAAAAGACGTAAAATGACTTTCTCTCTCTCTCTCTCTCTCTCTCTCTCTCTCTCTCTCTCTCTCTCTCTCTCTCTCTCTCTCTCTCTCTCTCTCCATTTTCACTATCATGATTTTAATTCCCTTTTCAGTTTTCAAGACCATTCATGCATTTTTAGAAAATGACGTAAAATTACTTCTCTCTCTCTCTCTCTCTCTCTCTCTCTCTCTCTCTCTCTCTCTCTCTCTCTCTCTCTCAGGCTCAGGCTCAGGCTCGGAGCTGCCACCGTGACAAGCACAAACCCTCGACTCCATTGTATTCAATTGTCGATGGCAATCAAAAAACGCCCCTCATGCGTCGCCAACGTCCGGGTAATAAGCACTCATGAATGCAGCGGAGCGAATCGTCATCGTCACTCCCATTTGACGCTAATGGCAACACGTCCGCTGCCTTTGAGTAATGCTTCCCTCCGCCTATATCAAGTGCGAAAACGGCCTAGCTAGGCTCTGCCTCCCCTCGGCCTCTCCTCGTCCTCCCCCCATCTGTCTCATTATTATCAGCTCCGTGGCCTCACACTACTACTGCATGGTGTGACTGGGATTACGTAATCAGAGGAGCTTTGTTTGTTTTGTTCTTTGAAGGCTGATGAGGACACTTGTACTTTTCTGGCAATGATTCAAGTCAGATTTTGGAGAGTGGTGGTTGAGAGAGGTTTGGGTGGTATTCTGATATTATGTATTTATAAATTTTAAAAAATGACAAATATAAACATATATTCTTATCCGATTTTTATCCCTGATCACACTGTGTGTATATTTATTTATATGTATATGTATATTTATGTGTATATATATATATATGTATATATACATATACAGACATGCATACATACATATTTATGTATATATAGATACAACTACACACACATATATATATAATATATATATAAATTTATACATACAACGTTCAAAGATAAAATTGAGGCTGGAAACTTCATCCGTACGTGGCCAAGTACAAGTGAAAAACAGGCCTCGTTTTTGTACTTATGAGCAACCGAGGAAGGGCATAACTCTCCAGTGTGAGTGAGCATGCAAAGACTGATGCTATGCTAACCGTGCAGAAAAAAGAAAAAAAAAAGTGTTGGCGGAATATACTCGGGTTTATCATGAAATAATTCTGATGGCCTTGTCAGCTGTCTCTGACTTCTAAATAGTGGATCCCTTCTAATCTATGTTCTACTTATCGGCCTCAATCAGTCGTTTCTACCATAACCTGATAACAATGGCCTTTCATTGGATTAAATGTGTATCCGTATAATTAAATCAACTCTATTTAAGAGCTCCATTTGGCGACCACAATAATAATAATAATAATAATAATAATAATAATAATAATAATAATAATAATAATAATAATAATAATAATTCTATTGTAATGATAGAAGCAATGACTTAACCCATGAAAACACAGGACACTGAAATGGGGAACTTTGATCAGGTAAGGGTAGCTTACTTTGCTAGTTAAGGTTTTTCGGATTGTTATATATTGTTTTCTGATTTACCATAATAGAATTAACAACATAATTAAGCAGACAATCGGACCGTTTTATATCAATTTTCTCATTTACAATAATAATACTAATAACAAAATCGTGATATTAATGACGATGACATTAATGAATTACTAAAACTGATTCAAACATTTTTGTGGTATTAATGATGATGACACTAATGAGTTACTAAAACTAATTCAAATATTTTTTTGGTATTAATGAAGATGACATTAATGAATTACTAAAACTGAGTTAAACATTTTTGTGGTATTAATGATAATGACATTAATGAAGTACTAAAACTGAGTCAAACATTTTAACATTCAGTATGTGAAAATACAAAACTTCTGACCTAGGAAGGCCACACAATTTTTATATGAAATTATTCTAGCAGGGGAACTACAAGCCCATTAAATTACACCTCATTACTTTGAGAGGCTTTTGACGCTATCAAGGGCCCTCTATCCTTAACTCATTCAGAGAGAGAGAGAGAGAGAGAGAGAGAGAGAATTTTTATTTTCATTTAGTTAGCCGTCTAACTATTCTATGCATCATATCTCGCAGCGCCTTTCTTTGCACAGTAATCTAACTCTCTCTCTCTCTCTCTCTCTCTCTCTCTCTCTCTCTCTCTCTCTCTCTCTCTCTCTCTCTCTCTCTCTATATATATCTCTATATATATATATATATATATATATATATATATATATATATATATATATATATATGATTATAATGATTATAAATATATTTATCCATATATATCATTTATGTATATATATAAAACATAAAATCACACAAGCGCATGTATATATATATATACATATATATATGTACAGATATACTGTATACTGTATATATATATATATATATATATATATATATATATATATATATATATATATATATATATATATATATATATATATATATATATATATCATATTTTTATTCGTGTTTACACATACGCCCAACATACAAAATCTCTCACAATATTAAACAAAAACCTTATAATAATAAACACACTAAAACACAGGCATAATATGAGAACCAAGAACTTAAATAAAACAAATATCACAACTTCCTTCCCCACCTCTTCCTCACTCTCTTCTCTCTCTCTCTCTCTCTCTCTCTCTCTCTCTCTCTCTCTCTCTCTCTCTCTCTCTCTCTCTCTCTCTCCAAACCCATTAAGTTCCCCTCCACCCAACCTTGTTAAGTATTCCTTTTGACCCAAGTCTGCCGACCATTAAACAAACATATCTCAAAATGTGCTGTCTACTCCATCTACCATGCTACTATTCCTTTGTGGCCTATTAATATGTTACCGCTATGCTGCATCGATCACAGCTGGGTGGTGCTGTTCTGCAAATAAATATTCGTCCCGGGTGTACTGTAGTACAGTTTTTTTAAGTTAAGTTAAGTATACCTTAGTTTAAACAGACCACTGAGCTGATTGACAGCTCTCCTAGGGCTGGCCCTAAGCATTAGGTTTATTTTACGTGGCTAAGAACCAACTGGTTACCCCTCAACGGGATCTACAGTTTATTGTGGAATCCGAACCACATTATAGCGAGAAATGAATTTCTATCACCAGAAATGAGTTCCCTAATTCTTCATTGGCCGGTCGGAGAATCGAACGCGGGGCCAGCAGAGTGCTAGCTGAGAACGGTAAAATATTTGCAGAAAAGGGATACTGCTTCGTAAAATATTAGACTCTAACCTAGTATTACCTTGTAAAAAATTACCTTTTATTTGTGTTATTCTGTAAAATATACGTCTTCAGAATGGAAGTATTCAGTAAAATATTCGCCTCAATTTTACTTTTTTCTGTATACTCGTATTTGTCTTCAGTGAAATATATGTATCCATGATATGTTATTCTGTAAAATATCAGCCTCCAGTGGTGTTAAATAAAATATTCGCTGCAATATACGTTATACAGTCATATATTCTCATTCAATGAGCTGATATTTTTTCGGTTAAATATTCGTCCCCTGTGTGATGCTATTCAGTAAAATACTCTTCCCCAAGTAATATTCTGTAAGATATTCGCCTATAAAATTCTCATATCCCATAGCGCTAAAAATATATGCAATATTTAGTACAGTGAAGTTATTGATATATGATGAAAAGATATTTTTTTCCAGTTGGAAAATATTCTTCCCTTGAAGTCATATATTTACGTCCAAATCATATTAAGAATTCACTTTTATCTTACTTAACTAATTCTCTTTTGCTACCCAGACACTTTTATTGATATGTGTAAATCATTTAGGCAACAAATAATTGTGTTCCAGTGTTGGTTCGAAAAAAAAAAAAAACTCATTCATCTCTTTTATAGCTGAACGACATTTCGCGTGCTGTAAAATGGAATAAATGACGAACCCATACTCTATTATTGATGAGGATGGATGCCAGAGAGAGAGAGAGAGAGAGAGAGAGAGAGAGAGAGAGAGAGAGAGAGAGAGAGAGAGTACTCTACACCACTATCTACAAATTGTTCAGGACAAGGCTGTAGTGTCAGGCAGTATTTCAAGCATCCCTAATAATAATAATAATAATAATAATAATAATAATAATAATAATAATAATAATAATAATAATTCTGTTATAATAATAATAATAATAATAATTATCATTATTATCATTACTATTATTATTAATCCGCTACTGCCTCTGAGTGGCTTCGAAGTCTTACAATGGACGACGGTGTGTGAATGGGAATGATCAATTCTAGAAACCTCCTCTGCATCAAGTATAAGGAATATATTATTCGACTAAAAGTTCGTCTATTCTTAGACAAAACCTTATCACATTCCTTTTTTCATATGTAATTTATTTTATTTCTCTTCTCTCAAGCTCTTGTTGTCATCACACGGAGACATTTTAGTGTGAACACTTGCTTAAGTAAGTGTTATCCGTTCTCTGATTTATTTCTTCTAATATTTGGGCTGTCAGGCCATGCACCGGGACACTTTCGGCCATTCAGTGATTAAGACAGTGAAAAGACGGAGCTGGAGCAAAATCAAGACATCCAGAAAATAAAGATGACAAACATGGATCTGATGGTGGAACTGGGAGAAAACTCCACTGTTCAGTAAGAAGCAATAGTTATGAAGAAACGCTGGACATCATGACTTGAAGGAAGGAAGCGAGACTGGAGGTAAAGTAAAAGGCTAAACAGTGGATGTGCAGCTAGGCGCTGAAGGGACGCTGCAAACATCTTTTAGTAAGCCTAAATTGCACCTGGTGAGGCGCACTGATGACGGTACCCCTGTCTGTAACATTTTTCTTGTTTCATGTGATTTCATGTGAAGATGTGCATATTAATGCCAATAATTCCTTTTGAAAAAAATGTAACTAAGACCTCAGACTGTGCTCCAAGAGATAAAATTAAGCAGGATAGTGAGTTGATCAACAACATATTAGCCAGCGAACCTAAAAAACTGAACTTACGGCTGCTGCCAGGTAAGGTTTCAGCAGCATTCTCAAGAACGTCCAGTTCTCGAAGAGTCATTCAGCAATGTAGAATAAGACTCTTCTTGTGGCGAGGCAAACGTGGTGACTGCAACCCTCTCTGGAGGTTATTTTCCCTCTGAGACTCAAAGCATTTGAAAGTCTATGGTTAATGACTGACTCTCACTAACCTCTGACCAACGTCAAACTCGGGAGCTCCATCCACGCTTCACCGTTAAAAAAGTATTATCATACTTATTCCAGAGGTTACGGGGTAAGTCTGCCATTCCTAAGAATGAAATGTCTGTTGAAGCAGTTTCTTCCATAAACTAAAATATCAAGTCAACTGTGTTTTTCCTGATTTCATATTCTAAATTTATCTGCGCGTTACCCACACGCGCGTAAACTAAGAAAGGTTATCAGACACACAAAGTAGGAAAATAAAGAAATGCACCGGAAGAGTGATCCATCTGAGCCTAAATAACTTTCATTTAATAAAACTGATGGAGCGTCAGTTTCAATGAAATTCCAGCTTTCAATTAATAAATAAATTCATACCGATCCTAAAACGGACGCTTCTACTGGATTACAATGGATTCCTTCCATACATTCAGGATATAATTCCTGCGAAAATACTAAGAACAACTAGCGTGAAAAAATACATCAACCCAAGGTGAAATAGTTTCCATAACAATCTAAGCTGCAAGAAGCTAATTGGCCTAGTTACTAGTCGAACAAAATATTTACAAACACACACAAAAACTCGAAAGATATAACTGAAATATTATATAACCTTTCCACGCCAAGCATAACTCCGTTACAGGCATGACGCGGAGGCAAAAGCATCATGTCTTTGTTTCCAAAAATGCAGCGAAAAGTGCCAAAAAGAGGAAACATGTGCATAACAATGCAAAACTAGCGGCCTGACAGAGACAGACTCCATTACGTGAATAACATGACACCAGAACTAACCCTTGAGAATCATAAACGACTTTCTCGCAATGGAAAACAGAGAAGACAAGAGTGAAACTTTATATTATTATTATTATTATTATTATTATTATTATTATTATTATTATTATTATTATTATTATTATTATTATTATTATTCAGAAGGTAGACCCCTATTCATACGGAACAAGCCCACAGGGGCAACTGACTTGAAATTCAAGCTTCCGAACAATATGCTGTTCATCTTAAAGAAGTTACAGAGGATCAAAGGAAATACAGAAAGAGGAGATCAGTTATTAGAAAAGAAAAGATAAATTAATAAATTAATAATCAAATAGATAAAGTATATCAAATTAGTAAAACAAAAGGTGAATTGTTTTAAGGTAGTAATGCACTGCATCTTCGCCTGAACTTTCGTGGTTCTAATTGCACATCCTCCTCAGGTATGTAGCACTAGGAGATATAAGATGAGTCTCCAGGAAACCGTTTGAGGAGCAAATCATCCTAAAAGTACCTTTTCATGTCGAAATCAGAATTCAAATGAAAAACAGTAACAAATAAGCCCACTATCTGAGGGTACATTCCCGCATGAAAAAAGTGGGCAAAGTTTTTCCAAGAATAAAATAAGAGTATACGAAAGTACTCAATCTGGACCCGGGGCAAATAGCAAGGGGTGTGACTTGCATCCCAGGACGAAATGAAACTATAATGAATAAAGAGTAAGGAAGTGGTGCAAGAGGGCAAGAGGTTTTTATGCGCTTTCATAAAGCAATATGGCCGAGATATTGAAGGAAACCCCTGCGTAAAAAAAATTTTAGTCGAAAAAAAAAATACAGAGGGAGTGCATTATTCGTTTGAATATGGGGACAGTTTGGTCGGAAAGATTGACGGTAGGACAATACCTCTCTAAAAGTGAATTATTTCGTGCAGATATATAATAATCTTGTTAAACTCTTTTTAAGGTGAAATAATCTTTGGTTCCAGTTACGGGTGAAACGCATGTAAGCGCCGAGTTAAATAAATTCTAGACAACGCTGATTAAACGAACTCAGCTCTTAAGTCTTCTAAAGTGTGAAATACCTTCAGAGAAAATGCTCTGAAATAAACTTGAAAGCCCGTGAAGAGACCCCTGGTTAAAAAGAGGAAATAAATTCTTACCAAAATGGACGAAGTTTCAAGCTCGAGAAGGTGAAAATCACCAAACTTGAAGAGCATAAAAGGCCTTGTAGTATAAAAGAGTGGGGACATAAAATCTACCTGAAGAGGAAGCGGAAGTTTTCCTGCAGACCGCGAAAAACTTCAGTTTCATTATCATGGGAGCGAGGGTATTTTTTTTCAAATGTTCCTAGTGATATTTTGCTCTAAAAGGTACATTTCTTTTATGTTACACATCATAACTGATTAATACAGTTATACTTAATTTCTTATTGTTATAAGAAATCTAATCAGACTGACCATACTTTTTCATTATTTATTTGACTTCTCTCTGAAAATAGGGGTATATACATATTTTACCAATAAAGAGGGAACCCATTAATATAATACCTGAAGATGAAACATAACTACTGACTATTGTAGCTAAGCAAAGCATTATGAATCCAGTGCAACTATTAGTCTCTTCTGAACTAAATCTACGCGTAAGGAAGGTACATTCCGGTGACAGGCATCCTAGCCCGTGTTGGCATAAGGCCAGCTTAATGCAGAAGAAGAAAGCATCTTTGGTCGATGCTTGATAATAGGGCGAAAAAAAAACGCGGATTTCAACAAATCATTGCAACCAAATTTAACAAAATAAAGTCATATCCCGTTAATAACAGAAAGCTTCAAATTTAGGCATACAGGAATTAATACCCTCACGCATTACAGGTTTATGAAATAAACGCTATATACCAAAGGCCGTTAATTCCTCGTTCATCAGTTTACGTTCAACATGGAAGCGCTGACGGTCCCCAAAAAAAAAAAATGTGTTGACGCGAACATAACCACAAATACCTGAACGTTCCGACTACATCTGTCACGCAACGATGAAATTAACTGACAATGAACGTTACTGAATAGCCTAGGTATTGCGTTTGTTGGAGTGCTGACACTACCAATAGCAGCAAGTGGTTAAAGGCCTAACATTAAGCTTTCGTCAACACAGAGATGAGTATTTTTTCCCATTTTATATTTCATCTGTTAAATTAATCTTTACTGCTACGATAAAAAGTCAGAACACTAAAAACAATTACCAGGCAAAATAAGTCACATATGCCGTGTACCGACTACAGTTAAATAAAATTCCATCAAAAACTTAAAATTGTAAGAGAGCAGTCAAATACCGGGAAAAACAAAGTAGCAAACCTCGAGAAGGAAAACTTTTAATATTGCAGCTTGGGCACCAACCTGGCCATCGCCTGAGCGAATTTCCAATGATTTAATAAGAGCAAATACCAAACAGAATCTTTCGGCTTTTCGAACATTTGTTTACAACGCAATGAAGACTTATTCATTACTGAAAGAAAGTGTGAAATTCCACCCAAGGAATGGCGCCTCAGAGAAAGAAAGCCGGCAATGATGTTATGATAATATTCAAGTAATTTGTGGATACAAATGACTCGACGAGCTCCGTTCAATGAGACACATCCTGAAGATTAAGTTTGGAGGAAAATAACAGAGAGGAAACGTTAAAATAAGTTGGAGAAGCTGGAACCGAAGTAACACCGCAAAGAACCATTAGTGTCTCCAGTACCCTAGGCAAGGTACACACTGTAGGAGGTAACCTCCCTACAGGGCTTTCTCATAAAGTTCATATATATATATATATATATATATATATATATATATATATATATATATATATATATATATACATATATACATCAACTAAGTGAATTATGCTTCCTGAACCATCCTAACAATAGTAAAAATAACTTAGGAAGTTCTCATCCATGAACAAGCATAGTTATGTATCACTAAATGTTTTTAAGCATTGGCAGATTGGCAAATAAACTTTAGGACCAAATGTTACCCACGCCTAAGGACACAAATAAGGGAAAGAAAGAGTTGGGCTCAATCCCAAATAAAATTATAAAAAGTGAACTATAAAAACAGCAGACACAACCTGCACGAAAATAAGTAATATAACGAACAATTCATCATCAATATTTACAAGCAACTGATAAACGACGAAAATTAAGTCGTATTCAGTAAAAATATAAAAAGTAAAAAATGCGCCGAAGTTTCTTCGGCGCAATCGAGTTTTCTGTACAGCGCATAATCAAGGCCACCGAAAATAGATCTATCTTTCGGTGGTCTCCATATAATACTGACTGTATGAACCGCGGCCCATGAATCTTTAACCACGGCCCGGTGGTGGCCTATCCTGTATCGTTGCCAGAAGCACGATTATGTTTAACTTTAACCTTAAATAAGATCAAAACTGCTGAGGCTAGAGGGCTGCAATTTGGCATGCTTGATGATTGGAGGGTGGATGGTCAACACACCAATTTGCAGCCCTCTAGCTTCAGTAGTTTTTAAGATCTGAGAGCGGACAGAAAAAGTGCGTACAGAATAAAGTGCGGACGGACAGACAGAAAACTAAAAACAGGATAACATTTCCCTTGGCGATTGTTTATTATGGAAATCAACCTCGAACGAAGTAGAAACGTCCACAGCAAGCTAAATGAAGCGTTCATGCTGATATAAAATCACACAGAGTTCCCGGCTCAGTAATTAACGAACAACAGAATGTTTTCTCTCTGTCAGTTGCCATGCAGGTTTAGAGTCACTGCAATGCAAAACATCTGGTTTTTTACCTTCATTACCAGACGCAAGCTAAATGAGAGAGAGAGAGAGAGAGAGAGAGAGAGAGAGAGAGAGAGAGAGGCTTAAACCCATGCATAGTAAATATACATATACACTCGATGAGAGGAACTACCAAAACATTATATGAGTCAGAGTAATTTTTTTTAACATAAAGTATTGTTTTTGATCCAAACATTATTCATCCAATTCACTTTTTCAGTACCTCCCTGTCTGTCCTAATACTTACATCAAAGTTTGAAAAATGAAACCACCATCTTGAAATGCGTCCAAACAACGTCAAATGAATGTAAACAAGCAGAAAATGACGATACAAACACGACATGACAAATACTTCTAGAGACATTTCATTTTCATAACTATGAGTCACAGCACAAGCATAATGCTTTCAGGGGAAATCAAGTTTTGTTTATTTTACTCGTCTCCACGAAGAAACAAATTTGCACCCTCTCTTTTATATACCCCGTCATGCTTGCAACGCATAATTCAATTTGTCGTCATGTCCGCGCTGCGTTGCGTGCTCACACAAATGTTTTTTTGAGGCTGAACTTGATAATCCCATTAATTTGACACCAAACAAAACGCACATCTACTTTAGCAGTGTCACAAATCGCATCGTAACACTGGACAAAAGTAACTTTCGCTATTCTGATGAGAAATGAACTTCAAACTGCTTAATCAGAAATAGATCTGTTTGAAACGACAATTGGACTACAAGGCCTTTTTAAAACATTATCATTAATGTGTCTGGAAAATTTTGTTGCTGATGGTATATTTTTAACTAACAACTTTAATGCTTTTAAAATTCAAGTATTATTGTTATTCATACAGATAAATAGGTTTGTTTTAAAACTAAAGTTTTATTATTTATTCGTATAAATAAATATCCTTCGACTGAGAAAACAACTGAGAAAAAATCATCAATTTCAACACATCAAAAGCTATAAGGTCACTGACGTTGGCTAATTTGGCTCACTTTAACACTCTGCCCCTGGTGAGAATTCCCGAATGCAATGGAATGCTCAAGTCCGTTTTACTTTTGATTTACAGAATGATATTAAAGATCCCATGAAAGGGACCTATCCATATATTTACACACACATAATATATATCTGTATATATATGTGTGTGTGCCTGTGTTTAAATATATATACATATAAATGCAATATATATATACACACACACAAACATACATATATGTGTGTGAGTGTGTGTGTGCATGGGTGTGTCTAGACACGAACCTGCAATCGTAAAACAAAGAGCATTCGCCTTACAATGCAATTGTACACTTCATCACCTATCGCCGTAATTTCAGAACAAACAATGAAGAACTCCGCCGGGGAGGTGAACTATAACATTTCAATGAACGAAACACCAATTACATTAGTGGAGCAAAGGCACTGAATTTAATTACCCACACGAATATTATTCCCGATCCCTCATGATGAAATAGCCGGGGTATTGTTGCTGACAATAATGATTGGGCGTTTCTCTTTAACGCAGAGAGAGAGAGAGAGAGAGAGAGAGAGAGAGAGAGAGAGAGAGAGAGAGAGAGAGAGAGAATGAATCGTATGCCAATCTCGTTTCATTAAACACGTACACTGACTTCGTGATTTTCCTCGTTTACAATAAGCTGAATTTACTAGGAAACAACAGCTGTAATTAATCGTTTTGGTAATGGGAATCAAATAACACAACCTATACAATAATAGCAACACTAACAATTTCTTCTCCACAACAGAATCACAACAACACATTAATGATTCCTGCAGTCTCAAAGACCCATCAACGCGAAGGGAATTGGAGCGCAAAGATAAAGCAATCATACACAGAGCAGCAGCCTTGCGTCATTTCCCTCCCCTTTTCGAAAACCTCCCGTCCAGCAGACACAGTCGTGATTTTGCGTCGAGTTCCAAAAACAGTCGAGAAGAAAATGGAAACCACCGTCAATCTGCCATTCGATTCAAGTCCATTACACACCACAGCTTTCAAAGACACCTCATTTTGCAACAATCCCTTTAGGCTATCTCGCCGCAGAACTGTTTTGGAGAGGCTTGTGTATAGGCTCAAAGCCAACCAACCAGACTCGCAGTGCTTCGAATGGATGTCTCAGATGCTTGTCACCACAGGCAGACAATCATGGCGGTGCCGGTCGCTATCAAGGCGTGATTATTCAAACTGAATTATCATCCGGTGCACGAAGGCAACAGCACTCGCTTTGGTGTTTCGTTCCTGTCCAATGATATATAATTCGGGAATGATTTGAACCATTATTTCGCTAGTTATCAATTAAGTCCCTCTGCAGGACAAAATAGCTTCTTAATGAGTTTTCCATTACAAAAGAAGCTTGTGTTATTGTACTATACACCCATCAGCTGGAAAGATTAAGGAAACGATTTGACATGAAAAATAAGAAGGCTAAAGTTCGAGACACCATCTTTTCAACTAAGGAAACGATTTGACATAAAAAATAAGAAGGCTAAAGTTCAAGACACCATCTTTTCATAAGCAAAACAATAAGTAAGAACTACGATGTATACAGAGGCTTAGGAACTCTGCCAATTCTGCTATAAAGACAGGCAACGAATAACGTCTTCCCGAAACAAACCGTAAACAACAACACGTCAACGAATCTGCGAAGACAAAACCAAATCTAGAAACGAGGCCTGATAACCCTAAATATAAACCAGATCTGGTTAAATAATCAGCGATAGATTACACAAAGCTTCTCATTAGATCCCAAAAGGATTCACGTCTTGCGCCTTGGGAAATCATATTCCGGGTAATTCAAACGTTGCTGTGCGAGGTATAATACAAGCCCTGATTCAAGGGAATTCGGTCAAACGAACTAAGCCTTTGTTTCCTTAGCGGAAGCTTCAGTCAAAGGGTTTTCATATTAGTTTATCCTGGCAAAGCTTTGATCAGAGTACAAACACACACACACGCGGCGCGGGCGCGCGCGTCGGATTGAACTAATAAGACCTTCAGTGATAGGAATATATAAAATTCACTAAAGTCTCTCGCTGATGATTCTATATTTAGACTCCAGAACGCACCTCACAGGATGAGAGAAAGAATATTGCTGTTTTCAGTGTTTACATCACAGTTATTTCTTCACATGTTAGAGTTCATAATCACATTCACATTTCACATGAAATTATATAAGTGACCTGTTTTTCAACATCTTTAGTAATGTAATCTTTTTTTACTATGTTCCTAGTACAACATTTTAGCCCCAGTAATTCAGTATGACACACTGATGCTTGGAATACATGTACAGTTGTCAGAACACAAGCTTTGTATCTGGTGGTGTGGCTAATAATAGGATCAAGATTTCTTACGCGAGTCGTTATATCCCATTCGAGTATTTTTGACTTCAGGAGTTCTACAAGGTGAAGAGTTAACAGTATACATTACTCTTCGCTGAACATCGTACCCAATGCCTTTGAAGTGTCTGAACATGGTAGCGAGGAATTTGGCTCCTTTTACTGCCATATACGTGTCTGGGAATCAGAATTCGACCGAGCTGCAAATTCCTGAGATGTATGCTAGTATTGCACCAGCCCCGGTTTTGACATGCCCCTAGGTTAGGTTAGGGTTAGGTTAGGTTGTGTTAGGTTAGGTTAGATTAGTACTTTCAGAGTAATTTGGGGTGTGGGAAACATAATGAGATTACTTTCAAGAAAATTCTATGGTTAGTTTTTTAAGAAATGGCGTCCCGCTGTTTTCAGGGAAAGGTCCCGCTACTCGGTTACATCTTGAGAAACTGCGACCGAGCTGGTGCTCATCGTCAATCCATATGAGTCACCTAAATATTTAAGTAGTAAATATATTGGATATTTTAACATTAGCTGGTCTCAAATCCAAAAATTTCGAGGTAAATATGATAGTTATTTTCAAATCTTTAGGTCGCGCGAAACTTAATAAGAAGAATGTTTTTAATTTACAGTTTACATGAGACCTTCAGTGGACACTTTCGAATCAGCATCTTCAGTATATTTGACAGGTACTTGAGAGTAATAATTTTCAACGTAAAGTTATGTTTTAATTCACTGTATCTGCGTTATTTCTAGTACCGTTAAAAACTTCAGTAGAAATAGAAATGTTAAATTTTATACTGCTCTGTGACATTAACTTAACATCATGAAAATATGGAAATAAAATAATGGAGAAGAAGATTACTAAATCTTCTATTATGATATGTTACATTACTGAGTGCTAAATATTTACAAAAAAAGAGTTTATGCCGGATGAAACTAAAAACGAAAAGGAAATAGGTAAATATTATGAAGGAAAGCTGCCAACAAGATATGATTGGTTTTGTTGGCTTTACCTGAATAAATCCTGCTGTATTTGTACACATAAAATCCGAAAAAATCCTCTTTCGAAGTCCGGCGATGGGAGAGTTTTCCGCCACAGTGTGCTGGGATTGAACCGAATAAACAGGAAAAAACAAGTAAAAAATGCGCCGAAGTTTCTTCGGCGCAATTAAGTTTTCTGTATAGCGTATAATGCTGTATGAAACTCTCAGCTACCGGCTCGCGGCTCATAAAACTCAGTCACTGTCCGGTGGCGGCCTGTGTTGTTGGTACCTATATCGTTGCCAGATGTACGATTATGTCTAAATTTAACCTTAAATAAAATATAAACTACTGAGGCTAGCGGGCTGCAATTTGGTATGTTTGATGATTGGAGGGCTGATCATCAACATACCAATTTGCAGCCCTCTAGCCTCAGTAGGTTTTAAGATCTGAGGGCGGACAGAAAAAGTGCGGACGGACAGACAAAGCCGTCACAATAGTTTTCTTTTACAGAAAACTACAAAACGATTACTGTTCCAACAAGAGAAATTCACCTTGTTAAAAATAAGACGATAAACGAAACTTACATTTCATAATTCGATATCTAAAATAATAATAAAAAAAAATTCATGAATGTCGCAGAAAACAACTGATGAAAACATCTCGATCCCAATTTACGAGTTTAATCTAAAAAAGGTGGAATACAAGGCATCAAATTTTTTTTCCCCCATTTGGCAATGCTTTGATCCCAAGAACTAATTAACACAGCAAACGATTCGCTGGAACTGAACATCTGCTGGGTCTCCTATCAAAGGTACCACTTGGGGGAAACCGAATTTCAATCCGTGCTAAAAACCGACGGGGAAGGAAAGAGCAGATCGAATTCCTCTTTGAAAACCTCTTCAGAGTCTTACAGGTACAATTACGAAAGGAAAAAGATCGAGTGTCAACGAGTAATTAAAAATTCAAGGGTGTGTGTGTGTGGTGTGTGTGTGTGTGTGTGTGAGTGTGTGTGTGTGTATGCATAGACATATATATATATATATATATATATATATATATATATATATATATATATATATATATATATATATATAAATAAATATATATATATACACATATGTTTATATATGTTTATATATGTGTGTATATGTGTATCTATATATGTATATAATATATAAAAAAAGATGTATAATTTTTGGATTTTTAACATCAATATTTTAAGAACTTATTATTTTTACATGTTTAGGAATTTATATATATGCATATATATATATATATATATATATATATATATATATATATATATATATATATATATATATATATATATATATATATATATATATATATTCCTAAACTTGTAAAATAAGTTCTTAAGACATTAATATTAAAAATCCATAAAAGGAAACATCTAGAGAATTAAGATAATTCCTTCAAATCAGGACGAAATACTTTCTCAACACAAAATGTCGTTACGCCATATAATTTCATGAAACGCACCTAATACAACGGGTAAACAATTGGGAAAACAATCGGCCATGTACAATTATATAAATAGTAAAAAATCTACTAAAAAAGGGGTGGGTATAAATACACATTCATAAAACATTCGAAACGGATCGGTTTTCCGTAATAACGAGAGACATTGTTCATCTCGCTTCCTACTCGGTTCTGTTTACAGGGTGCGTTCTCTATTGATAAAAGCTTCCATTCAGTCACTGTTGTTATTTCGAAAGTCCACGGGTGGGGGGGGGCAATTGCTACCAGAAATACACCTTAACGGTCATCACCTTCGGAATGACCAATTAGCACTTCAAAAGTGCTCCAATTTACGAGCATAAAAGAAAAAAAAATGGGAGGTCAGTTTCCAGCAGAGAATGGAACAGCCATGATGGGAAACATTTTTCCTGGAATGGTCGTGGGTTATGAAAAGTCTGAAGTTTATACAGCAAAGTCAACAATAAAAATGGAATCCTCATACAATTAATGAAAGATACTCTGATCAAATATAAAAGCTTTTTTTGTGATTACAATAACATATCAAGTGTATCCGGTTCCTGTAAAGTGAAATGGTATTAGTAACATGATTAACATTACATATATATATACATATATATACAATATATATATATATATATATATATATATATATATATATATATATATATATATATATATATATATATATATGTATAGTTATATATACACGCATATAGTAGCAATATATTTGCCTGTGAACAATGCTTCTTACAGTCCAGAATTAAAGAGTTCAGAAATCTATACAATATAATGTATATTTCTCAAGACTCATTGCCGCTACCATTACAATGACTCATTTTCAAAGTTAGGTATTAGTGAAGTATGAATATGAGAGAGAGAGAGAGAGAGAGAGAGAGAGAGAGAGAGAATATACTGAGTATGTTCAGTGTGTATGTATTTATGTCTGTGAATAAACAGGTAAATGATCAGGTATACATGTGTATACATTCCCTCATAAGGAATGTATACATTTAAACTTATTTGTCTAATTATTTCATGAGAATAAGTAAATGTTGTTGTCATACACTTCGTTCACTGCGCATTGAAATTTGGTATGTATACTTTTTAAAATATTACTTCAGTCTTATTAATATATTTTGTTCCATCGAATAGCCAAACCGAATCTAAGGAAAATGATAATCTGCCCAATCTATATTTACGTAATTAGAATCGTCATTGTGAAGAGATCATATATATATATATATATATATATATATATATATATATATATATATATATATATATATATATATATATATAAATATATATATATATATATATATATATATATATATATATATATATAAGAAATATATATATAAAATTCTGCCTCAAGAAACTGAAAATTCTGCAAAGAATAATTCCAAACGATAAGCACTCTTTACTCAAAAAAGGTGAAGCGATATAGAAATCCGTTCGCCAAATCACGTCAATTTTCAGGGAAATTTAAGTCTATCTGAGAAACCGGAGACAAGAACCGTTTACTTACTAATGATGCATTTACGAAGAACAAGGATTTACGATTTACAAAATCAGGACATCCTGCAATTGGCACATAGTACAATTTGAACACCACGCAACTGGACACCATACGGTATACTATAATTACCGTTAAATGAGATATTAAACTCTATGCTATACTAATGAGTACTTTCACCGTCTACGCATATATCACTCTGTAAGCATTACATCTTCGGGAAGTTAGCAGGTTAATCAGGGCTTAATGTCTTTTCTCAAACTCTAAGGACGACGTCAGGTAAATACTGACAAAGGTAACGCGCAAGCACATTGCAACGTAGCCTTCTTGATGTGCACGGAGTAAACCGTTAAATTTTGTACCTTTCAAAATATTTGTGTATGTATTTATGTATGTATGTATGGTTCTATGTATATGAACAGATAAATATTTATGTTCATATATATATGTGTGTATGTATATACATATTATATATATATATATATATATATATATATATATATATATATATATATATATATATATATATCACTCAGTAAAGAAGATTACAATCAGGAAGACATGTTTCAGTTGCGCATGGAGTTAGAAAGAAATCTAAAATACCGGGGCATATGGGTTCAGAAAAGAAACAGGCTGAAATGCAAGACTGAAATCATTATGATCTGTAAAGAGTTTTTTTAATCAGATGCATTCAGCAATGTCATACAATGGTCTGGTGGTCTGTCAGCTCAACAAAACGACAGTAATGAAAAAAAATTAAAAAATCAGACAGAATATAAAATTGGAGAGGGACAGGTTTTGCATGGCAGGGTTGGAGGGTCGACTCTTGCTCATGACAGGACAGAGGATCATGAGGTCCAAATAAAATGAAAACACATTTCTCAGAATCAGTCCAAAGCATTCACTGAGATTCACTAATGGTGTCAGCCAATTAGTTCTGATGCTTCAAAAATACTGGCAAACGATATTGAATAGGCGGATGCTGCCACAAGACTGCATTCCAGAATTCGCCACGGCCTAACAGCGAAGCAAGATGAAAACAAAACAGCTATTGGCAAACATTCAGAGAAAATAAAAGAACAATACCGTGCTATTATTAACTTCTCGACTTTCTGTTTCAAGTCTCGAGTCAAGAGGGAGGGTCTACTGCTTCTATCAACAATATCTATTTATATCTATTACATCTGGGATCGCTGTTGCAGTTACTGAAGGGATAAATGGCTTTAATCTTCAAGGGTGAGGCGGGCCGTTGTAAGGAACTATATACATGACCGCATAGCAAATGACTAATTCTACGCTGGGATCTAATCTCTGGGGAGTCATTTTGGTTTACACACTACCTTTCATCAACTTTAAAAGGGGCAGGGATTTCATTCTAGCGGGGATTTAAGGGGGAAGGGGGCAGGGGTTGGTTGGTCATTTAGCGGGTGAGGGGATCATCAGATGATGCTCTGAGTGGGGTATTAGGGCATAGCCATACTTTAGAAGGAGGGTCAACTAAACAAAATCGTTTTGGGCAAAGTTTGTATCGTAAGTTTTAGGGGGTGGGTTTTTAAACGGAAAGGACCCAGACAGTCTTATGAGTAAATACTTTGTTAAAACCTCGTATGAACAGGCTTTGTGTTATCAACAGGCACAATCATCAAGCAAATTAGCATTTGAAACCTTTTCTCCTCAAGGTTGTTCACAACATAACCGATTGTTAGACAGGCAAACTGTGTGGATAAAAACATCCAGCTTTTATCCTCCTCCTCTTCCTCCTCCTCCTCCTCCTCCTCCTCTCAGCTTGGATAATGATACTCTTAACCTTGGATTACCCTGGGTGATGGTGATGGTGATGATGATGGTGATGATAGTTTAATGGCTCGGAAAGCGACTGCAAGTAACCAGTTCCTTTTCAGGTGACGTCTATATAACACCCTGCTTCATCCTCAGTGACACTTTGTTCCTTCGTTTCTCTCATTTCTTTCGCAAACTACTTTTTATGGACACACTTTGCAAGGGAAGGCGTTCAGACTAACTAATTTATATACTTTTAATCGGTGTTTCCTGAGCAGGTACTTAATTTCATTTTTGTATGGTTTCGTGAACGCAAATGGACAACTTTTTATTACTTTACTGTTTTTCTTTCGCTTTTCTTTTTTTTCTATAAAAATACACTATATTACATACTTTTATGCTTCAGTAATCTCTACTTTTATCATATGTATTTTCTCGTTTTTGTTCATTACCTACAACGCAGCAAAATCTAAGTTCTCTCTCTCTCTCTCTCTCTCTCTCTCTCTCTCTCTCTCTCTCTCTCTCACGTCATAATTGACTATCGAGAAGAATACAGTTTCTGAAGGATTACCTCAAGCTCTATTAAACTGCAAGTTGCAATATGCTTCTAATATTCATTTTGAGACACCATTCTATCCATGACTGATAATATACATTTTACAAATCATGTATATCTAATACTTGTGCAAAGCAATCTTGAACAGACCACAAAGAATTACACACAAACAAAATGCGACTTCGTTCTCACGTATACTAAGACAGGAATATACATTTACAGTACATATAAACATTTGCTCAATCACACACGCTGCCAAAACACACACGCAAATAAACTGTTATCGCACACACTTGGACATATCTCAACCACACGCATACAATACAAACAAGTAACACTGAAACCTTTGCAAGAAAAACTATTGCGAGAAAACATAAGCGACATTCAACGCACTTGAGGATACACACGCCAGGATATAAACACATTTAAGCCCTCACATGTACTTAAACTGCCCGCGCATGCGCTTCCAGGTAAGAACTCGATCAAGCATACGAGCACAGGAAAGCAAAAACGCCCCTGTTAATGCCAAGCCTCGTCGAATATCTAAAGCAATTCGGCGGAGAATCTATTCAGGCTCCAGTGGCCCTTGATATTCGGCTGCCAATCAGAGGTCAACTGAATCAACTACCAGTACAGGCTTTACACTTAATGACCTTGTATGGAGGAATCGGAAAGGTAAACAAAGGCGTTTCTCGCAAAGCAAAGACGGAGAGCCGAGACAACTAGGAATCGAAATGCTTCGGTTTCGCTTGTTTCTGGTCGTTGTTAATCACAGAATTCCAATTCCAATTCCTATTCCAAGACACAGCTAGAAGTCGAATTGCTCTGGTTTTTACTTGTTTCTGGTCGCTGTCAATCACAAAGAATTCCAATTCCAATTCCAATTCCAATTCCAAGTGGGTGGAGACTACATCCCAAATGGAGAAATTCCTTGTCACTGGGATGTCGCAGCGTCTTATGACTGTCACAAATTGCCGAAGTTATTTTAAGAACCAATAGATTTTTGGTGGCCAAATTGATTCGGAATTTATTTTTCAAATTTTTTGACAAAATATATGAGCGGCAGTGAATCCGAAAAATAATTTTTTTCTCTCTTTCTATTCTTCTTAAGAACCCAGCGTATGATTTTCATACTCGTAACCAGCCTCTTTGCTGTAATCGGATACTGATTGATATCGAAGAAAGTAAAAATTAAAGTAATTTGAAAAAACAAATAAAGAAAAAGTTTTACTAAATTTTCCGCTGACTGCCAGACACTGTTCCATAAAGTTATCTCCCAATGTACATATAACGAAGTACACAAAAAAATTCGCTCGCTGACATCTACACTTCGTTCAGTTGGTATTTCGTAAAAATAATCTAAATATGGAAACACAAATCCAGTTATGTATGTGTACATATATTTAAAGATAAAACTGTACAGATAGCTTTCGAGAATCTGTTCGGCTCCCCTTTTCAACCGAACAGATTTCCGAAAACTCTCTGTAGTTTTATCTTTATATATAATATGTACATATACATAACTGTGGATCTGTTCCTCCATTTTAAGACTCATGCTACTATGAGTATTCTTTAATAATCTTAATGATAACACTACTGGAAAACTGCACATGTTGACACTCGACAGCATCTTAATATTATATAAACAAAAAAAAAATTTAAATGTCTGATTTCGTGACTTTTGTTATTTTTATGACACATGAAATGAAAAGCATCTGATATTAAAAATTTCTCTATTTAGAATATATATTTTGTAAATGACAAAATTAATTTCAAACTGTTAATTGCGAGATATCATCAAAGACTATATGCTTTCATTACAAAAAGATTTTTTGAATGGCGAAATAAAAAGATTTAAAAGCCCTACAAATAAATATACCTCATTGATCTGATGAAAAGAAATGTCGTTAAAAGCACATTATATGCATCAGCTGGTCAAATCAATATGGATATTTTTGTTCGGTCAGACATAAACATTTCAACTCAATTATTTAAAGTAGCAAAATATGTTGCCATATAATTAAGACAAAATGTGAATTTTATCAAAGAATTTTAGAGCCTCTGTGTATGGACATGAGAGGCATGTCTGTAAGACATGATCTTAACTGAGCTTCTAGAAGGAAAATTAATATTTTATTAATAAAACTTGACACGCGGGGAAATAATTCAGATATTTTGAACGACAATAACACTTTTATAAAAAATAGGACAAATAACGAATTTCAATTTAATATTAATTAAAACCGAATCAGATATTTCTAACCTAAAAAACAGACTTTCGACGCGAAAAAACGCATAAATGAGGATGCCTGTCCTACAATAATTGGAAATGGGCCACAGTGAAGCCCAGAACACAGAGGTGAATTCATGAATGTATTCAGTGAACACCGTCAATCGAAATATACCCAACCCTGACCTTCCAGCTAAGAGGCGGGTTACAACGAGGGCCCTCGAATCAGCCAGGGCATCCAAGGTTATCCGTTCTATCAATGCAAGCGGACAGACAAATGTACATACAGACAGACACCTAGAGAGACAGACCAACTAACCTGCCATGCGGTCGTGCGGGTTGGACAAAAGGTAGAGGAGGTACGGTCCGCTAAGGTGCCCGCCACCCATACCTGAGGAAGAAAGAGAAAAATGGATTAGGTTTTTTTTATTCAAATCACTTCAAATTTAGGGCCAAAATTTACAAAAAAAGAAAGATAAATTTTATTTTTATTATAGTAGAAACCTGCCAACATCATAAAGGTGCGTTTTGCTTCTATAATTTGGAATACAATATAGAATTTAGGTGAAAGGCCAAGCGCTGGGACCCATGAGTAAGAAAGACAAAAATGGATTTTTTTTTCTTCAAATCGCTCCACAATTGAGGTAAGAAATTTAAAAAAATAACCATATTTCATTTTTATTACAGATAAAAACTTCCCAACATCACACCCGTGCGTTTTCTTCTATGGAATGGAATGGGATATAGGATTCAGGCCAAAGGCCAAGCGCTGGGACCTATTAGGTCATTCAGCGCTGAGCGAGAATTTGAGAGTAAAAAGGTTTTGAAGGTGTAACAGGAGGAAAACCTCGCAGTTCCACTATGAATCAATTGTTAGGAGAGGGTCGAAAGTAAGATGGAAAAAGAGAATATGAAGGAAGGTACAGTAAAAGGAATAAAAGAGGTTGCAGCTAGGGGACGAAGGAACGCTGCAAAGAATCTAAGTAATGCCTACAGTGCACGACGCTACTCCCATTAAGGGTATATTTAATTTTTACTACCACAAAATCTGTTGTCTACAAAGGTCAAAACACCAATAAAATGAATTACATGAACTAATATACTAATTCAAGGTTGCCATCATCATTTCAAACCAACACAGAAATTATTTGTAAACAAACAATAACTCGTAAGCACCTTAATACTATCAAAGGTCAAACAAACACACTGCAACTGTTAATAGCTTATAACCATAAATCATAACAGTTAACGACGCAATAAAACACGGGTATCACGATATCAAATGTCACAAACGTCCACTGTATTTGTTTCCGTTCTGATAAATAAATATACTGAAATATATTTGATAAATATATATACAAATGCAAATAAATGAAATCCGCTACTACCACAGTTTTCAACTTATACTAAGATTATTTATATCAAAATGAGTTTTAATGTGATGATGGAGATATAATGACTAGTAGGTGGAAATTTAAAACAAAGGATAATGTAAATGAAAATACTAAAAAGGATAATGTAAATGAAGATGCTAGAAAGGATAATGTAAATGAAGGTACTAGAAAGGATAATGCAAATGAAGATACAAAGGATAATGTAAATGAAGATACTAGAAAGGATAATGTAAATGAAGGTACTATAAAGGATAATGTAAATGAAAATACTAGAAAAATATGTAAATGAGGATACTAGAGGATAATGTAATTGAATATACTAGAAAGGATATGTAAATGAAAATACTAGAAAATATAATGTAAATGAAAATACCAGACAGGATAATATAAATGAAGACTAGAAAGGATAATGTAAATGAAGATACTATCAAACAGAAAATCAACATTTATATATTGGAGTTAAAATTACTGAAGAAAAAAATCTGAGTGACAAACACTAATGAAAGAAAAATTAATTATTCCGTTAAGAAATCACTTATAGGAACAATAGCATAAATGACTGAAATGCATTGAAGAAAATATAACTGTTCCAATTTAATGTTTGAAGGAGACGAATAAGAGCCAACAGCAGAAGTATAAAATGACTCCCAATGTTCTCTTTGGAAATCAAAACAGATTCAAAAGGTATAAAGTTAAAATGAAGAGAACTTGAGCAAAAATCAAAAGAATTTAAGTTCAAATCAGAAGAACTTGAGTAAAAATCAAATTAACTCAATTCAAATAAGTTCAAGTTTTAGGTGTGAAAGAGCTGTAAACTTAGATGCCAAAAGTGGAATCAAAAGAACGGAATCCAAACCTGGAATTCAAATCAACACAATCCAAAAACGCCAAAGAAGGAATTAGGAACGGTGATTAGAAATCGTGTGATTCAAAGATCATTAGGAGCAACCCGGCTTTTTAACGGGGAAAACCAAGGACAACTCATATCAGGACTGAAACAAAAACAAAAAGAAGGAAAAATTGAATGAGTCCTTACACCAACAGGACCTACAGACCGGTCTTCAGAAGAAGAGAAAGTTATCGGACTCAGGAATAATAAAATTGCGGGAAAGTGCCGAGTACGGCATTTGCTTTCCTAGACAGTAAAGGTGAGTCGCCTATAGAACGGACAAAGGTCAACTTGTTTATCCTCTATTAAAAATAAAAATAAACATATTGATAACTGATCACTTTTCTTAGGTGACAGAACACCTGCCACGAAACAGAATGATTAAAGATTAGCCACATACTAACCCTAAAAGGTGTAGATTCGAGTCGTGGTCAGTGTAAGTGTGATAGCCTCACATTATTCCATTTGGAAGTATGTTATTTCCAAGGTATGATGAATTCGATGTTAACAGGTTACGAGGTTAATACTGAACTATATATATATATATATATATATATATATATATATATATATATATATATAATATGTATATACATTTATATTATATATATATATATATATATATATATATATATATATATATATATATACCATAAATTTATTTATTAAATTCAATTACCAATAACATGAGGTACGCGTACCATATAGAGAATCCTGCTTCATCAAATTCAACGCATTCATATATTATTCATTATTATTCATTATCGTGTAACAACCATAGCCCAAGAATAATAAACTCCGCGTTTAGACTTTCCGTCGTCCAGCCTGGGGTCAACTTCCCTAAACACTGGGAACTAAATAACAATACAGAATGGAGGTACTTACGTTTAGGCTTAGGGACTTTTATGTAAACATAAAAATTATGTTACTGTCATTTTTTATGGTATGGTACACTAGTAATCAAATGAATAAACAGGCGCAGTTTAAAAAGTCCCTTTACATTCATAATTAGGGAATGCGACAAGTTGTAAACCATTCAGTAACTACGAAGAAAATGTTAAAAATATTTGGAAAAGCAGTTTAAAATTCTTTTTACATTAATATTTAAAAAATACGACCTGTTGCAACCCATTCAAACACTACGAGGAAATTGCAAAAAAAAAAAAATATTTGAAAAAGCTTGGATAGGCCTACTATGACTACAAGGCCCGAGGCTACAGAGACGTCACTGTTCTGGATGTTTCCGTAACCAAATTTAATTACAGGTGCCACTGAGGTGACGAAGAAGTGAAGGAAAGTAATTTACTAATACTCATTTCCAAGATGTCTCGCCATCTTACGTGAATGGAACGCTGACAAGTGCACATAAATACAAAAAGAGAACCGGCTGTAATTACATACACTTTCGGTCCCATGCCACACAGCCAAAAGTTCTACACGCGAGCGACGGGGAACCAGAATATCTCCGCATAATACAGCGAGGCAAAGAATACGCGCTTCTCCTCAATGACAGTCAGTCTCATTGAATGTGGCCCGCCGAGGAGCCTAAAGATGGAAGACAGGGACGCGGCAAAGGAATGGCGTCACTTATTCAATTGGCTGTGTCTTCGTCGTGACGTCATCGAAGTGGAGATAGGATGCTCTTTCTATAATGATGTCCTTCTTGGTATTATTGCATGATGTTTGTTTCTGGGAATGAATGTCTACCACAGAGAACCTATGTAAGACTAACAAACACACAGAAACACACAAACACATACACGCATAATATATACATGTATATATATTTATATAATATATATTTATATATGTATATTTTATATATATATATATATATATATATATATATATATATATATATGTGTGTATATGTGTGTATATATATGTGTATATTTATATAATTTATACATATATATTTATATCTATATGTACATATAAATACATATATACATATTTATATATATTTTTTATACATATGTATGAGTATAAACATATACATTCATACATATAAATACATATATACATATATATTTACATATATATGCATATATACATATATGTATATATATATAATTTTCTATCCCGAAAAAGTCTTAATAAGAAACCCTACAAAATATAATTCCATTTCTCAATCAATTACATTCGTTTTTTATTATTTAAGCTAGTCATTTAAGGCTGAAATGGCAGGTAATTGATTCCAAAGTGTCCTGAAACGTATGTGTTCCTCATTTTCCGTTAAAGAGAAATTAAAATAAATAGATATAAATGCAAAATACCTTAACGAAAAATCAATCAAGAGTACATGGGCCTTACCAGTTTCAACTATCTTAAGACATTCTCAAAAGAACAGATAAATAGTAAAGATATAGAATATCTTAGGAAATAAACCAGGTCAGGTGAATTGCGCCATCAAGTTTTATGAATAGCACAACCTCTCGTTCAAAAAAAAGCTTCACCTGTTCCTGGCAGGTGTTAATTGCTTTTATTTTCTTTTAACTGTTCGTATGTCCGAATGCACTCTGTTTTCATCCAGGAACACGCAATGCGAGTTTCTTCTACTGTTTCCCGGTTCTTTTGAAAATGTCCTAGTGGACGAGACCGCTCAAGGCCATATTCTCTATTCCATCTTTCCTAATAGTATTTTCCATTTACCTTTCACGTGTTCCTATGA
>NC_089760.1:35430000-35452500 GCF_040412425.1 Macrobrachium rosenbergii | reverse complement strand
GTTGGACCAAAAAAAAAATGTAATGCGGAAAACAAAAACCTAATTAAATATTGCTCTTTTTAGTTTTCTGTAAAAGAAAACTATTGTGCCGGCTTTGTCTGTCCGTCCGCACTTTTTCTGCCCGCCCTCAGATCTTAAACACTACTGAGGCTAAAGGGCTGCAAATTGATATGTTAATCATCCATCCACCAATCATCAAACATAACAAATTGTAGCCCTCTAGCCTCAGCAGTTTTTATTTTGTTTAAGGTTAAAGTTAGCCATAATCGTGCTTCTGGCATCGATATAGGGCAGGGCACCACCGGGCCCTAGTTAAAATTTCATGGGCCGCGGCTCATATAGCATTATACTGAGACCACCGAAAAATAGATATTTTTTCGGTGGCCTTGATTATACGCTGTACAGAAACCTAGATTGCGCCGAAAAATTTCGGCGCATTTACTACTTGTCATTCTTTTACACACGCGCAGAATCATGATATATGACAAAAACACGTTTAATTTATTAAAATTTTCATGACAACATGAAATTACAACCAATCCCCTCTCAAGACGTTTCTCCCGAGCATACTTACTCCTCAGAATTCTCTCAGTCCTTATACGACGATATTTATAGTACAGTTTATGAATAACTAATTTTAATACATGTAGTACGTTACATCTCATCTTTAACAAGCAAACCATCCATTATATAAGAAAGCAGTCTTTTCATAAGGTTACAGTACACAGGAAAAAATATTCCTGATGTCCTCACTATAAATTCTGGAATAGGTACAAAACGCACTGGCTGAAGTTTCCTACTGGAGTGAAGCTTATGGAAAATTACCAGATAGGATATTTTCAAATAATGGGTTAGAAGAGAAGACCAACTGTGGGGAAATGAAGAAAACCGCGCTTCGAGCAATCCCCTTATTGAGACAAAGTTCCCAGGATTCTGCCGAAATTCACAATACAGAATAATATTCAAACTAGATGAATTAATGACGTGCTTACCAATCTCTAAGAGTACAGAAATTCGTGCAAAAAAATCTAGCATCCCTTTAAAAGAATGTGATTTCTATTTTTCAAAGGTAACGAACCACCAATAATGTTAGCAGCTTTTCGTACGAATGTGATGAGAATCCAAGTTGATTTGCTATTTCAAAGCTAAATGAATGAAGTAAGTCCCAGTTAATGAAACAACTGCTAAATTGTACACAGCCAAACAGTACCAGAAGATCATAAAGTGACAAGTCAGGGCTTCCCAAACATTACGAGCACAATACATGTCTTTCACGCATCGTTTATTTACGAGTATGGTGATGTGATGTCTGTTACTACAAGCAGATGGGACAAAAGAGCTAGTTTCCATGGCTGGTTTTAGAACAGAGGACAACAGAACAGAGGAGAATGAAAAAGTGAAACTGCTGAGGCTAGAGGGCTGCAATTTAGAACCCGGGTGTAAAGAAGGAAGTGGAGTGGAAGCTGTTTTACCTGTAAGTGACAATGACCTCCCAGTTTGGAACAAAGAAAACATCAGCTACGACTCAATCAGGATGAACAAGTAAAAAATCTTCGGCGCAGTCGAGTTTTCTGTACATCGTATAATCAAGGCCACCGAAAATAGATCTATCTTTCGGTGGTCTCGGTATAATGCTGTCTGAGCCGCGGACCACGAAACTTTAACCACGGCCCGGTGGTGGCCTCTCCTATATCGTTTCCAGAAGCACGATTATGGCTAACTTTAACCTTAAATAAAATAAAAACTACTGAGGCCAGAGGGCTGCAATTTGGTATTTTCGATGATTTGAGGGTGGATGATCAACATAACAATTTGCAGCCCTCTAGCCGCAGTAATTTTTAAGATCTGAGGGTGGACAGAAAAACTGCGGACAGAAAAAGTGCCGACGGACAGACAAAGCCGGCACAATAGTTTTCTTTTCAGAAAACTAAAAAGGATTCAGCGAGAGTTCCTCAACAGCTTATACTGTAATGTGGAAAAGTTATCTTCTTGAAGACCGAAAACGACAGATTGATTGCTAAGCAGAACATAACGGCAACGTTCCTGACAACCCAAAATTTAAGAAATTCAGTTTTCCTTAAAGTATCAAATAAAATGCAGAATAAGAAATCTGTCCCCTATGATATTCAGTACTAAATTCTCAATACGATATAGCTGAAATGGAAAGCAAGTCTTACAGTAAATCCAAAAGGTATATCTTTAAAGAAAGACTTCTCCCTGCTTCTTCTTCCTCACTGTATCATAAGCATCAGGGGATCTTTCAGTCTTTATCATGGTTATGTCGCAGATAACGACCACTTACTCGAAGTAATGGGAGCTCTATTTTCGTCGCTATGAAGGAAGTTGCACAGTATTCCACAAGGCAGCTTCCTGCCTTCCTTTGGGGCTATGCTTGAAGATAATGAGGATATGCATATTTCACGTGTAAAGGCAGAGAATAACTGGAAGAAATTGCTCAACCTACGTAGTGGAAAGTGTGAAAAATAATTTGGAATAAATATTTGTCTAACTGTCCACATCATTTAGTGAAATTCACCTCTGCTAAAAAATTCTCCGATTGTCAATATTGATGTTCGTCCTCATACAACAACGACTGGAAATTCCCGTAGGTGGGTAGAGCCGTCAGTGCACCTCATGTGGTGCACTGTAAGCATTGCTTAAGGTTCTTTGCAGCTTGCCTTCGGCCCCTAGCTGCAGCACCTTTCACTCCTTTTACTGTGCCTCCTTTCAAGTTCTCTTTCTTCCACCTTACTTTCCACCGTCTCCTAACAACTGATTCATGATGCAGCTGCAAGTTTTTACTCCCGTTACACCTTTCAAAACTTTTGCTGTCAATTTCCGTTTCAGCGCTGAATGACCTCATAGGCCCCAGTGCTTGGTCTTTGGCCTAAATTCTATATTCAATTCAATTCAACAACTGGAAATCTTTGGTGAAAATCTGATACAAAACAGTCCTTTACAATTCCGTGAGGACGTGACTTTTCGCAATTTCTCGTTTTCTTTAAATGCTGTTTTAGGTCAAACTCTGATTTTCTCATTACCTTTCAGCAAAGTCGAATATCTTTCATCAATCAGTCATTTCCGGTTTTAGTTCCTCCTAAACCTTTGGAAAACGAAACGCAGGCATGTTACGTAATCAGCCCTTTTGGGAAAGTTACTGAAAATCTTTGGTGTGACAGAAAATTGAAAATTAATAAGTAAAATCATATCAAATTTTGTTTGAAATTAATATATTTATAGATACACGCAAATTTTTACGCTCTTTGCCAATTTTTAAGACGTCGTCACTTTGAAAGTAGGTCACTGTCTGACAGGGGAGCAACTAGTACCTTTCTGTGAATAATAATAATAATAATAATAATAATAATAATAATAATAATAATAATAGGGACGAAAACAAACTTTGACGTAGAGACATTGAATTTTGATAACTGCGGGAAGAAATATCCATTGCGCTATCAGCAAGCGTGATTACAATAGCTTCAATGATGACAGAATGCATTACTTCCATACGCTTATTGCGCTGATTTCCGTAACCATATTCAGCACACTCAATTGTATAAAGTAAACAAAAACTCGTAAGAGAAACACTTCAATTCCATAAAGAGAAGCGACGCGACGTCCCTCTACAAAGTACCCAGCTCACAAAGAAAACGGAAACACAGTTAACTAGAAAACAGAGCACAAAGACGACGGAAACAGAACTTCTGTTTATTTTGTAAATTCTCAACAGATAAGACAAATTTTACATTTCCTCTGGCGAACTTCCGACTGATATTAGAAGCTCAAATATTTATGAGGAAACAGGGAGTCGAATGAGTTAGGAAAGTCTGCTTGGAAAAAGTCTAAAGCCTTTGTTTCATCTTCGTGAAATACGGAGTACTTATCGAGCACTACTTCCAACGGTCTATAATTGACTTTTAACAGTTAAGTTTTAAATAGCCTTACTTTATTTAGCATTATGATACTCGGTACAGCTGTTGAGAACAACTGCGCATATGTACATATACAGTATAACACACCGTTGATAAGAGTAAATATCAACAATGAGAATATACATAATCATTATATAAATGCATTTGGAAATATGTATTAACAAAGCTAATACTCACACAGAATGTATGTTTGTTTGTGTGTGTGTGTGTGTATATATATATGTGTGTGATGTGTGTGTATATATAAAATCCGTATATATATATACATATAAGAAAGAAGGTAAATAACGTATGTGCTGACACTGGAATACATTACAGAAAACGCATGAAGACTAAGCATAAATCACAGACAATAAAGCAATAACTATAAATCTCGTTCTCCCCACAATCAAACTTACGCATGCGCGAGCAGAAATGCATTTCCACGGCGCCAACGCTTACCATACAAAAGAGAAGTGAGTTTTTACGACCTGATGTTTGTCTGTTACAAGTTAACAATACACTTTTCAAGTCTACGGTGGAAATAAACTGGAACTGGCAGCCTTTATGACGGCTCCCCGTTTTTTCCAAAGCCATGAAAACGAATTAGGGCGAGTCATTGCCAGGTTTTTTTATCCTTTTATTACTGCACTTTACTTAAAAGTCAGTATTTTCTCAATTAAGGAATATTAAATACAACACATGTACATACACATTTATATATATATATATATATATATATATATATATATATATATATATATATATATATGTACTGTATATGCATATGTATATATATACTGTATGTACATACATATATGTGTATATATATATATATATATATATATATATATATATATATATATATATATATATATATATATATATACATATAAACACAAAACTTTTCAAATGTATACTGGTGCTCCGAAGATCTGTAAAATACATGAAAGTATCTGACATTATGTCGTTTCTTTTTAAATATTGCCTGTGCCTTCAGCTGATAATTAAATCACGTGCATATATACAGAGTGTGTGTGTGATTATATGATATTAACCAAAACAATAATGACAAGGAAACAGTTTCCAAAAAGTAGTCACATGACAGCTGCAATTACAAATACTATATTACTTACAATTCCTGACCTGGGTAAATAATTAAACAGAGCACAACTTTGCACTGGTAATTCAATAATGATTTAAATGCTTTGAGAATTAATGACTTTCACTGGAAAATAAAACAAAAAAAAAAAAACGCCATTACGCAGAATAAAAAAAACTATTGCTTTACATCGCTCGAGTTCTCCAGTCACAAAAAATCGGACGTTGAAATTACTGAATTATTAATGCATTTCGTAAAAAGATTCTCTTGATCAATAGCAACAACGCACCTGGTGTCAGTAAAAAATAACAGCTTACCAATTATTTATCGCAATTTATTTATGAATGCGTATACAAAATCAAATGATTTTAAGTATTAAAATAATTACGCGACTTTACAAAATTTTAAGTGAATTTCACTACACAAAATAAGAATTAAATACATGGAAGACAAATACAAATGAATTTTGGAATTACAGCTTCCTTCTGAGAAGTAATAATAAGAATAAGAAGGAAAACTTTGAAGACTGCACTTCGCTGACGACAGCTGCAATACTCTCATTAAAAGAAAGCTAAATGAAAGTTCAAGCATTACAGCGGAATAACTTTTGAAGCAATTGTGCAAAATCAAAATAGAAAAGGCAATATCTGATAAAATAAAAACGACCGAAACCCCAGAAATTCAAACGAAAAAACAACGAAGCAGTTAATGTCTCCCAACTTATACAGAAATAGTTGGCGGATACGCACTTATCTTCAATTATCGCCCTTTCACTGTATCTAGGTAACCGAGAAAAACAAATCAGGTTTACAATCACCAAAAACCTTAAGAGTCGTCGAAGATAACCAACCAAAACTGTCATACTTTTGAACGTTATAAAGGACTCTACCCTCACAGTAGAAAAGCATTTACGGGTCTAATCTCGAGTAATTTTCCTGTACAAAAAGAGCGGACAGCAGCAATCAGTCTCTTTCGCGTGTTCGACCGATGGTCTGTCAGTCCATTTACTCACGATATGAATATTCCCCAATTGCCACTAACAAACACACTTACATATATATTTTTGCCTATTTATCTATATATCTAAATCTATATCTATCTATATATATAATATATATATATATATATATATATATATATATATATATATATATATATATATATATATATATATATACATATGTGTATATATATATATATATATTATATATATATATATATATATATATATATATATATATATATATATATTGATCTGTATCATCTCATTAGGAGTGGCGCTAAAGAATAAAACAAAATAACAGGCTACTGGCATGCCCACACTTCAAAAGTTGAATTCTGCATGAACACTTGTTCGTCTTACGACACACATGCTAAACAAAAAATCCACGTAAACATCTTTAACCTCTTTATTTCCCCGCCTTCCACATCCATAATTCATGTCAGTAAAAACAGACTCAACAATCCCCACTTGCAATTCAAGTTTATTTCCATTTCCTTTGCACATTATCTGCCACTTCTCTTGCTTCACCTATTCTGTGACTCCCAATTCCCCCATCCTAACACCATTCGTAATATATACTCCCAAATACCAATACAAATCAACTACTTCTTTCCATTTCCTTTGCACATTATCTGCCACTTCTCTTGCTTCACCTATTCCGTGACTTCCCCCGCCCCCATCCTAACGCCATTTGTTATATATATCCCTAAAGCACCAATACGAATCAACTGCTTCCATTCTTACACCCTTTGACATTGATATTCATAGCTTTATCTTCCTGGTTTCCATTTACTCTTATAACCTTATTCTTCCTCACACTATTCTCAACTTTCTACTGCTGCAAACATTTACAAAGGCTTTTTCACTCTTTTCTGCTGTTCCTCTTCACTGTTCCAAATCAGTGCTGTAACATCTGCAAGCCTCAACCATTCCACATTACATTTACAAATCCTTTATTTCCCTCATCCAACAACTTTGCACTTATACTACCCTTTCTCTAACCTCTCATAATCTCTATAAAGGTAGTAAACAGCTGCAGAGAAGTAACAAGTTCCCGTCATTACAGGGCTGCTCTATGAGCAAGAGCCCGTGCTGGCATAAAGCCAGCTTATCAAAAAAACAACAGCGCCCGTCTAAGACCCAGTTTTATACCAAACCAAAACCACAACGAATATAAGACAAGATAAACCAATAAGCCATCTTGAAGACTTTCCAGTCTACAATTCTAAGCACAATAACCATTGTGTAGCTATGTACCCCACCGTCCCTTTCCTTTTTATACTTAAGAGAAAAATCGGATCTCCGCTGCTTCTCTTATATTCGCGTCAACGACCAGTCGCTGACTCAGCAACGTCAATATAACCAAAACTAGGTGGACAGTACAGGATAAAATTAATTTTGAGATTACAGATAGAGTTATATTAACTAATACAATTAAATTTCTATAAACAATTATTACATTTACAATTTAATTTTATTGTGTACAATAATACAATACAAAGACACTGATATATATATATATATATATATATATATATATATATATATATATATATATATATATATAATAAATATAAACACATCATTATAGTATAATCGTAACACAAACCCTATTCCACCTACAGTCCACCAACTTTTGGTTCACGCTGTATATACTGTACAGTAGGTTATTTACATTCCTTTTGGGGATATCTGTATCTTGGGACAAAATCTTAATTTGAAGTAGTTTCTGTTTTGGATGAAAACATGAATCTGCACGAAAATGTTCGTCACTTGATCGGTAACTTCATTAAGAAATCTATTTCATTTCTCAGGCAACAGCTCCGGATGGAAGCGAATTAAGTAAAAAAAAAAAAAAAAAAACAGCTATCAAGACAGCTGAATCTTCAAATCTGCTATGTTTAGGTTTTTCCACTTACATTTGTCCGTTATCTTGAAACCATTTTGCCCCCCAATTTGACAAATTTTATAAGCAATCTTAAAAAACAGTTTTCGGTCATCTTTGTTGTCAGCCATTTTGAAAAGTACTGTCACATGCTTGGAAAATTTCTTTGGTATTTGAGTATTTATTTGTCCTCCATCTTCACAAACATTAAGCAAGATATTTTGGAAGGGAAAACACCATTTCTTATCAAACATCCTAAAGATTATTTTCTCCGTGTAGATAAACTTAAAGTCCAACATTCTGAACCATTTTTTTTTAATTCAGCCGTTTGAAAGTTTTTTCCCTTATCTTTTCTAGCCGTTTGAAAGCCTTTTTTCCCTTATCTTTTTTTATAACTCTCAATAATCTTGAGCACAACAGTCAGCAGAGATGGTTTCGATCCAAACCTTACTAGATCGGGAAAATATATCACCTCTTGGAGAACGTGATCTGGATTCCATATTAATCAGTAACCCTTAAAGAGTGAATGAATGGCAATAATAACAAGGTTAAATGGCAACAAAAATAAACAAAGAGGTTTTAAGAAACTCGTCCTATTTTTGAGAGAGAGAGAGAGAGAGAGAGAGAGAGAGAGAGAGAGAGAGAGAGAGAGAGAGATCTGGCTTCCATATTAATCAGTAACACTTAAAGAGTGATTCAACGGCAATAATAACGGGGTTAAATGGCAACAAAAAATAAACAGAGGTTTTAAGAAACTTGTCCTCCTTTTGAGAGAGAGAGAGAGAGAGAGAGAGAGAGAGAGAGAGAGAGAGAGAGAGAGAGAGAGAGAGAGAGAGGCCCCACTCCCTCAAAAAGGGGCGGCTGGGAAGTAGGCGGGGAGTGAAGCGAGAAGCATTTGCGTGAGTAAACATGTAGTAGGCACTGTTACCTTACTTTACACAAAAACATTATTACACAAAGGGAACTTAATGATATACGAATTTTTTAATAAAAACCATGATATAGAAAACATGATGCTGTTTTTCCCTTCCACAAAAAAAAAGAGATAAATCAACACAATAAGTACAAAGTAAGTGTTCTGGAATATCACGAACAAAATACGGACCAATAAAAACCGAATTTACCATTCTTAAATGTACACCCCCCCACAAAAAAAATGCACAACAGAGAAGGTTTCATTACCTCCCTTTTATATAACAACAATTAATAAACTAAAAACATCGGCCTCACGCCACACTGACACACTTCCTCAGGCTAACTCCATCACCAAATTGCTAAGTAAATCGATGGGATGAATATTACAAAGCTCTTATGGGATCGAAGAGAATGTCCGTCAAGCTACGGAATGCGATGATGACTCTTTATGGAGAATGGATTGAAAAAATAATACTCTGTCTTGTATGTATGTATGTATGTATGTATGTGTGTATATGTATATGTATATATATATATATATATATATATATATATATATATATATATATATATATATATATATATATATAGCGAAAACTTTCATTAAAGATTTTACTTATAGAATTAAGACTGTTCTATACATAAGGAACTTCTTGTAGATCATACAACCAAGTACTGTCCACAGCCAGTGTTGCTTAACTTTGCTAATTGGAAGACCAAAGACATCAATTGTATCAAGTATGCCATAAGTAAGCGCGATATTAACTTTACGAGGCTTCCATGAACCTCAAGAAATGTTACCATTTAACTGATGAAGATATTATGCTGAGGTGCTCGTGATGCTTGGTGATTAAAGTTTCGGAAAGATTCTCTGGATTAAATGAAGCTCTGGCAAGGATATTTTGAAGGGATGAGGCTCGAAGTAACCAAGTAAAATATGCGCCGAAGGAATTTCGGCACAATCGAGTTTTCTGTACAGCCGCTACAGTGTATAATCAAGGTCACCGAAAATACATCTATCTTTCGGTGTCTCGGTATAATACTCTATGAGCCGCGGCCCATGGAACTTTAACCACGGCCCAGTGGTGGCCTATCCGATATAGTTGCCAGGAGCACGGTTATGGCTAAATTTAGCCTTAAATAAAATAAAAAACCACTGAGACTAGAGGGCTGCAATTTGGTATGGTCGATGACTGGAGGGTGATGATCAACATACCAATTTGCAGCCCTCTAGCCGCAGCAGTTTTTAAGATCTGAGGGTGGACGGAAAAACTGCTGACAGAATAAAGTGCGGATGGACAGACAAAGCCGGCACAATAGTTCTCCTTTACGGAAAACCAAAACTGCTCTCCGGTAAGAGTGTTACGACAGAGGTTAAAATAAAGACAAATAGATGTAGGTGCAATTTTGTGTGTGAAATGAGGAGTTGTGAATGGAAAGTGAAATGGCTGATACTGGCTGGTGATAGTGAAAAAAAGTTACTGACTGTCGTGCAATCCGAAGATGCCTATAAAAGAAGGAAGCTGAATGTGAGTGTACGCAAGAGTAACGTCATGAGGGCAACTGGACGCGAAGAGGGGAGTAAGGAAGAATGTTAGTAAGGAATGACAAAGAATGAATGTGGTTATCCAAGAAAACATTAGGGAGTCCATATTAAAGGTAACGGCTGGATGGGAGTAGAGGTTAAGTAAACAAAGTAGCAGGAAACTGTGTAAAAGGTTTGGAAATGAAGCCAAACCTGGACTATGAGAGAGAGGATGACAGACCCAACTCTTCTTTATGGAAATGAACTGTGACCTTTGATCGTGAATTACAAGAACATACTAAATTTGAGTTTTTAAGATGAGTTATTTGCTTAACAGGTATATTATGATGAAAAGATAAAAGGGTGAGGAACGTATACATACACAGAAGAGGTAAAAAATAAAGTAAGATGCGTTAAAAGTTTCTTCGGCGCAATCGAGTTTTCTGTACAGCGTATAATCAAGGCCACCAAAAATAGATCTATCTTTCGAGTGGTCTTGGTTCAATCTGTATGAGCCGCGGCCTATGAAACTTTCAGCCACGGCCCGGTGGTGACCTGTCCAATAGCTAACTTTAACCTTAAATAAAATAGAAACTACTGAGGCTAGAGGACTGCAATTTGGTTTGTTTGATGATTGGAGGGTGGATGATCAATTTACCAATTAGCAGCCCTCTAGCCTCAGTAGTTTTTAAGATCCGAGGGCGGACAAAAACTGTGCGGATGGACAAACAAAGTCGACACAATAGTTTGCTTATACAGAAACCTAAAAAACAGTGAATAGAGGTAGAAGGTGAATTAAGATTCCTTAACTGAATGAGTGATAAATATGCAAGAACGAAAGGCTTCTATCATCCAGAACGAATTATAGCAGAGGCGAGGGAATGGTGGTTAGAAGAGCATCTGCCTAAGAACTGAACTGAATATAGAATTTAAGCCAAAAGCCAAGCTCTGGGACCTATGAGGTCATTCTGCGCTGAAACGGAAATTGACAGCAAAAGGTTTGAAAGGTGTAACAGGAGGAAAACCTCGCAATTGCACTATGAATCAATTGTTATGAGAGGCTGGAAAGTAAGATGGAAGAAAGAGAATATGAAAGGAGGTACAGTAAAAGGAACGGAAAGGGTTGCAGCTAGGGGCCGAAGGCACGCTGCAAAGAACCTTACGTAGTGCCTACAGTGCACCGCATGAGGCGCACTGATGGCACTACCCGCCTGCGGAGAGCATTTGCCTAAGGGGCGCCCATAAGGGAAACATTACACAGACAGACAGACAGACAGGAGTTTATCAATAAGAGCATCCAAACGTCGAATGCTCTTCTCACTCCAATCCTCTTTCGCCTCCACCGTAAAATCCCTGACAGAGCGACCAATCCCCTTACTAATCCGATTCGAATGGGTACCAATTCCATCCCACACTCCACTGTCAATCCTCTTTACAGCCTTTTCGCCCAGGATAACAAATTCTCACAAGTAACCCTCAGAGGTGTCAAAGGAAGGACAGACAGACAGAGAGAGAGAGAGAGAGAGAGAGAGAGAGAGAGAGAGAGAGAGACAGAGCAACGTTATACAAATGCTTGTATGGTAATGGCAAACTGAACACGGAATGAACATGATAGAGAAAAAGGTAAAGTAAAAGAAAATGATGAGAGAGAGAGAGAGAGAGAGAGAGTTACATAAATGCATAAAGGGTAATGAAAAATTGAAAAGGGAATTAATCATATAATAATGAAAAAGGAAAGGAAGAAGAAAAGGATGAGAGAGAGAGAGAGAGAGAGAGAGAGAGAGAGAGAGAGAGAGAGAGAGAGAGAGATATCTTATATACATGCATGAAGGGTAATGAAAAATTGAATAGGTAATCAATAACACGATCATGAAACGAGAGAGAGAGAGAGAGAGAGAGAGAGAGAGAGAGAGAGAGAGAGAGAGAGAGAGAGAGAGAGAGAGAGAGAGAGAAGGCAAATGTTTAGAAATAAACAAATATAGATGTGAGAAAATATATAAAAAAAAATTACCGAATAACGTGAAGATCAATGAAGGCATTTGCTTTCTACAAACCAAATGCCAACGCAAGTGCTTGTCATTCCACTCTAATCGCTCAGGCAAATATTAAATAGCATGCGGACAGTAAAACGCGTTATACGTGTTACAACTAACCAGTATCAATATCGCAAACTCGTGGACCTTTGTCACTGTAATGCCAATTCAGCACAATGATTCGGGAAACTTACTGGAACCCACCATTTAACGGATTTTTTGAAGATTTTTTATTATTGTCAGAGATTCTTCCATGCCCAACAAACTAGCGGCCATTTCACTTTCAATTTAAAACCTACACGTAATTTGGGAGTTTTACAGATCAATATTGCAAATGTTTTAACATTTAGGAAGCAGTCTTATTAAAAATAAAGAGTGAGAAGACATGCTTTTGACGTCATTCTAGTGACTCCAAATCATTCAACGCCATGTTAGAAGAGATTAGATATTCCGCTAATTAAACTACACAAGTATACAAAGCAATGATTCAATTCATCTTCCAAACTATTCCAAGTGAGAAACGAATTAGTAAATGAAAGACATAAGAGAAAAAATCACATACCACTGATTATGGCAGAAGTGAACCAAACTAAAATACGGCAGGAATCGATGCCTTTGGTTTTCCCAGTCCAAATAAATATACCGACCAGATTTCTTTTCCCGAATGTCATTTACGTCACCGGCAAAATGAATATCTCAAACCAGCGGCGTCAATAGCTTATCAGAGGTACTAGAAGGACTGGCGTCAAAGTCTACATGCGTGCGATGTGGTTCGCATCCATTTACATAATCAAAACAATAATGATAATATTATTATTGTTTCTATTATCATTAGTATCATTTTTATTAACATTAACGTCCGTATTATTATTATCGTTAATAATAATAATAATAATAATAATAATAATAATAATAATAATAATAATAATAAATGGAGATTTATTAGACAACAGCGCATGAATAAAACATAAAAAGGAAAAGAACAAGGAACAAAGCAACAGCCGGTACCTAACGGAGGGGAGAACCAGACTGTCTAACGAGACTCTTAAAGGAGATTCAGAGACTTTAAAAGGGGAGAACCAGACTAAAAGACTGAAGTCTCTTAAAAGACTTTAAAAGACTGAAAAGAGACTGAAGATTGAGAGACACTGGGGAAAACAGCTTTGAAAGGATTCCTGAGATTCACGGAGGAGGAAAAGTTGCAGTTACCTAACAGATCAACTTGATGCTTATAATTTCCAACCGTTAGGTGCTGAAGGTACGTATGCTTTTCCAGGTCTATAAGGTGTACTAATAATCCCCTTTATACAGTATATAGATCTATATCTAACTGTATAAAATATTGTATCCATTTATATATGTATATATATGTGTATATATATATATATATATATATATATTAATAGCTCTTCATTTTTGGGGTACATGTTATTTGATGGTGGTCTGGACAAGTGCATTTGCCTAGCAACATCATCCTAAATGGTTAGCCGTGAACCGAAGGCCTATCATGTACTGAGAGCGAATTCTCACTGAGGAGAAAATGCATATAATTAATACACAGTATTGCGGGTGGGTTTGTATGTTTATACGCGTAAGAGCAAGGGAATTTCATTTCATAAATCATGTGTAAATAAAATCACGTATTACTTTCATTTGTTTGTAAGTAAAGAATAAAAAAGAAACTATTTCAGATACAGACTTAAGTATAAATGAAAAGGCTAATTTACTTCACTGTTTGGTCAGAAATACTTGGAAAAAAAACTGTAATGAATAAAGTTTATCTCACATTCCTTAACAAAACAAAACAAAAAAAGCTAAAACAAAAGAAATTTCATGCATTAACCGACGACCTTCACCCTTTTTTTTTTCCCTAGGGTAACTCAGATAACCTTGAACTAGGCAGGGATGAAGGTCCCTCTTACCTCCTTCACGAGGATTACTATAAATAATAAAAAAAGTAAGAAGAGGAAAAGAAAAGAAAAAAAGAAATGTTGGATCAATACAACGTCACCGAGACCGAGTGGCGCCAAGATTACGGCTTCCTCTCCCGAGAAGGATAGGAGGATAGATATAAGAAAGGATAATGGATAGAGAGAAAAGTTTTGGGATATGGGAGGGTCGAAAGTTTGCAAAGACGAAAATGGCTCTTGGCAAAGAGGCCCTGCACATAATCAGTACTGTCAGGGGAAATCATGTCACATACAAATGTCGGTGACTTGTCGCCAACACGTCACCAACATGTTGATGACTTGAAGGTCGACGACTTGTTGGTGGTCTTGACCAGTGTTTCAAACGGTTATCCAGCACTTGAGATAAGATTCTTAGTCGACATGCGGTCGCTGACTCGTTAACAACATGTTTGTAATATGTATGTGATAAGTTAGAGACATGTTTATGACATGTTTGAATGTAGTATTTTCCGACATATTAAGACATGATTGACTGTAGAGTGTTTCCGGCATGTTTACGACATGTATGACAGTAGAGTGTTTCCGATATGTTTATGACATGTTTGACTGTAGAGTGTTTTCCGACATATGTTTATGACATGTTTGACTGTAGAGTGTTTTCCGATATGTTTATGACATGTATGACTGTAGAGTGTTTCCGACATGTTTATGACATGCTTGACTGTAGAGTGTTTTCCGACATGTTTATGACATGTTTGGCTGTAGAGTGTTTTCCAACATGTTTGACTGCAGAGTGTTTTCCGACACGTTTATGACATGCTTGACTGTAGAGTGTTTTCCGACATGTTTATGACATGTTTTAACGCAGAGTGGGCGCACACTTTCAGGCCATAAAACGACCTCCTCATGTAGTCATGAAACATCTCTGAAAGACGTCGTATACACTAACATCAAAATTACCTCACAAACATGCAAAAAACCTCTTCTTCAAGGAACGCACGCATGCATTAAGCCTTACAATCGCGAAAGAACACATCAAGAGCAATGAAGGGGGTCGTAAATCAAGAAGCAACATTCCCACGTCATAACAAGAGGTGACCGGGAGCTGGGCAAACAAACGCCTACGCCAGCACCCCCACCCGCATACACAAACGGGGGCCACAAACAGGAACCTGTGAATGTTCAGAGGGACATTTTTGCGATCGATGTCGTAAATTATATAAACGGAAGCGTTAATCCAGCAGTCTGCATGTCGTTTAGAACATGAAAGAGCATTTCTTAGCAAGGTGGATGAATACGGTGGGGTTCTTAAGAAATTCCCACCAATTGGAATATAAAATTTAGGCCAAAGGCCAAGTGCTGGGACCTATGAAACTGAAACTGAGAGTAAAGCAGGTTTGAAAGGTGTAACAGGAGGAAAACCTCGCAATTCCACTATGAAACAATTGTTAGGAGAGGGTGGAAAGAAAGATGGAAGAAAGATAACATGAACGGTGGTACAGTAAAAGGAACGAACGGGGTTGCAGCTAGGGGCCGAAGGAACGCTACAAAGAACCTTAAGTGATGCCTAAAGTGCACCGCGTGAGGTGCACTGATGGCACAACCTCACTAAGAGGAATTTCTGTATATTTGAGAGAACGTCAATATATTCCTAAATATTCAACAAGATCTCATGGATCGTATTTACGAAGAAATCTCAAACATTCAATAAAACAGCGAGGGAGTTTTCAACAACAAAATAACCATAAATATCAAAACGAATACTACAGAGAAAAAACGATCCTGGCAATTTCAAATAATTCCTGAATACTCAGCGTATTTTGCCTCTTTTTTGGTCACCACAGACCGACCTGGATCTATATCGAGGGAATCAATAGTTCCAGAATTCTTGATTAGTGGCTCCAGGAGTTGGTCCATGAGGGTCCACAAATAAAAGGTAAAGACTGGGAATATGACCCAAATAAAGGTAAATAGTAAGAAGATGAAGCAAAAACTATTGCCAGTGTGTTTCTTCCCGTCATATGTTATACTGTTTACGATTTTGTGTCGTATGGTAAGTACTTACGAGAGAGAGAGAGAGAGAGAGAGAGAGAGAGAGAGAGAGAGAGAGAGAGAGAGAGAGAGAGAGAGAGCAAAATACAGATACCAGTTCAGTTCAGAGAGAGGAAGAGGGGCGGGGATAAACGAGTGTTTCATTTCTTAAAGTACTGAGGAATGCTTCAGTACAGACTTTGAGAGAGAGAGAGAGAGAGAGAGAGAGAGAGAGAGAGAGAGAGAGAGAGAGAGAGAGATACCAGTTCAGTTCAGACAGAGGAAGAGGGGGAATGGATGAGTGCTTCACTTCACCAAGCACTGAGGAACACTTCAGTACAGAGAGAGAGAGAGAGAGAGAGAGAGAGAGAGAGAGAGAGAGAGAGAGAGAGAGCTGTAGCAGGAAACGAGTATGTAGATATATCAGCAATATACTTACTATAACGCAGCTAGAAACGGCCGGACAAAGACCACATCTGTCTCAAATATCGTCCACGCCTTCCCATCCCAGAGAGAGATACTACAACTGGCATGAAGCCAGGAATAAGAAAAAAAAGAGAGAATAAAAAGAGGAAAAAAAAGAAAACCCGAGCCAAAAATAAAGGGACCAAAAGGGGGAACTGCAGATTCCCGTAAAATAGGAAGACACTGATCACCGAGAGATGACGACACACATGGATTCTCCCGGGTCTCGGTGTGTCCCGACCCTAAAGGAGTCCCCCCCCCCTACCCAGAGTAATGGGGGGCTAGCCCCCTCCGCAAAATACGACTGCTTGCTTGACAAGGGCGCATACTGACTACCAATGGGTCGATGCTGTAGGGGATGGAGTGGTGGGAGACTGTGTATGATTCACTGATTGGGAAAATAATTGTAAAAAATGTGGATGATTTTGATGATTGTGGCTAAAAGAATGTTTTTTATGCAAAAATGTTAGAAACAATCTCAAGATTTACAAATAATAAGCTTGTTTCAGTCGATACTAATTTCTTTCTCAATTGATCAGATTAAAATCATTTAAAAGCTAGAAAAAATACACTTTAACTTGAAGGTAATATGGATAACAAAGTACTTTGTCCAACATACCAAAATAAAAACAAGACTCTCAAGAAAAAGTCTGCCGAAATACTGAACACGTGAGAATAAGAATAAACCTGAGTCCTACAGACGGGAGAATAAGGATCTCCGTAAAGATTCAGTCCCTCAAAAAACTTAATATAATCTCAGGATACCATGTTCCTCGCCCTCCTGTATATCTTCTTTTTTAGCCTATAATTCCTCTTGGTCTTATTCCTTATGTTTCTTTTTCTTACTCTTTCGGTCACCATGATTAATATCTGCAATTATATCCTTAGAGAACTACGTAAAAGGCAAAACGTGAGATGAAGTTTAGGGTAAGAAATGAAGAGAATCCAGGGATTTCATTAGTGGAGAGAGAGAGAGAGAGAGAGAGAGAGAGAGAGAGAGAGAGAGAGAGAGAGAGAGAGAGAGAGAGAGAGAGAGAGAGAGAGTATGAATGTTATGATATTTATGGAGATGGAAGCAGATCACGAAAATAATTATATAAAAATACTAACAAACGCAAATCACTAAAAAGCAATAATTTTATTATGATTTTTTTTTGCTCTTCGAATAACGAAAGGTTGCGAAAGTATAATGAAACTGTAATGAGAAGAAAACGAAGTAAAAGGCATCACAAGTGCATTAAGAGACCGTCAGGGCACGCCAGTTCCTTATCAAATTAGGAGAAGACTTTATAAAATCAGCGGGTTGAAAATTATGTCGTGCGACTAACACTCGATTTTAGGGTTACTTCGTTATCGATATTATCACTATCACCAAAATAATATTACTGATAAATTATAATAATACAACATTTCTAAACAATGACAGCATCAGCCAACACGGAAGTCATTCTTTCTATGAGATCATAATATCCGAGTGGATCTTGTTTGTCCTCCCCCGGGTGACAGTAGGGGAGACATGAAACAGCCACCCACCCCCTGCAAACCGGCTTGTCCGCCCCGGGTGGGGCGTAGTAGGTAGGGGACGGGAGGGTGGGGGAGAAAACCACCCTCCTCCGGCAAACCTATATGTCCGCCCCGGGGCTGAGGCGGGGTAGGTAGGGGAACGGGAGGGTAGGGAAGATATCCACCCTCCTCCTACAAACCTGTTTGCCCGCCCCTGGGTTTGGGCGGGTAGGTAGGGGAACGGGAGGATAGGGGAGACATCCACCCTCCTCCTGCAAACCTGTTTGTCCGACCAGGGATGGGGGCGGGGTAGGTAGGGGATCGGGAGGGTAGGGTAAACAGTAGCGCTGACAAGCTCGTTAAGAGATAAAAGAACGAAAATCCCGAACGAGCCTTTTAAATAAATTTCCGTGAATGTCGAAAGAGAGCTGAAGAAAACTCTCCCCCGGGGACCTATAACCACTTGCAGGATCTCGTTTACTCCAAAAGCGCGTCGAAGGAGGCGTCGCAGGAAATAGGATTAGGAGCCCTTTGGGGTCCTATTAGGATAGGATACCAAGCCCTTTACATGACGGGACATTTCCAGCACTCAGGACGTCGTCTCTATAAGGAGGATGAGTCCTACAATCTAATAACAGAGGCTCGAGAAAGGGTTTGGCCTGCTTCTTTTTCCTTTTAGGGATTTGGAAGATTTCTACCTCGTAGGATTTTACAGGATTGTGGAGGAATGCCTCGCTTCTATATACAAGAAGAACAAAAGTAATGATAAAAACAACAACGGTAAAACAATAAGAGCAGTAACATCAATAAACTGTTGTTATTATTATGGTTATCAAATCATCAGTTTTATTTTATATTGTTATCAAATGAATGTTTCTCTAATGGGCTTTCACGTAAGAGAAAAGCGAGTAAACTGGCTTACAAAGCTTGAATTTAGCATAGAAGCAGATACTTATACATCAAGGTAATGCACAAACAAATTATCTGTTGCTCCATCATCCAAAACTGCCAACCTGGAATCTAAGCTGTACAAGTTGAAGGGATAAACTAACAGGTAACTCTAAAAGTAAGCTGTCATATTTTATTTTTTCTCTGGGGGTAGGATGACGAAAGGAGGGAAGAACTCTAATGATACTTGTTAAATAAAGGAAACAGAAACGAAATGAGAATTCAAAATCATCAAATGTTGCAACTACTACGAATGAGATTGTTTTCCTGTGAGACAATTTGTTAAATCTTCCTTTAGGTAAACCATAGTTAATCTAATGAACGTTTACAACTACAACCATGGAAATTAGTTCACCCGTTCTCGAGACATCATGATAACACAAAGAAACGTAATCCACAAAGGCACACTAACTCGAGGTAAAATATTTCCTCCTTGGCAAATGTGATAACGTTTTGTATTTCGTCGTCTTATCATTCATCAAATCCTATTCATAAGTCTAAACTCGTGATATAAAGGGAAGTACATACTTTCTTCCTGCGGGGAATCACCACAGGAAGAGCCCAGCAACACGTAAGTGGCGAGGAATCTGAAGAAAGGAAACCAGGCCGAAAATATGCACGGATGTAAACAAAACCGTTATCCTTGCATCAACAAAAGAACCCGCCAGAGCCCCCCTCGCGGCAGTAAAAACAATTACTCATCTCGACTGCTTACATTTCTGGGTCAAATTGCGCAATAACGAACAGGCTTCGTTGTTAGCTCTATGAAACGCATCGCTGCTTTTTTTTTTTAAGTAAATCCACGTAAATTTTACTTAAGATTGGCTCACGAAAGAAATGAATTGCGTAAGAGTTTTGTATGAGAATTCAGGACTTTCAGAAATGCATTACGAGAAATCTTATATATTCTGAAAAGTATTCTTGTTAAAATAAAAGCCTAATAACACGCAATTGGATTACTCGTGAAAAGTCCCTTCATGGTGAAAACAACGTAGTTTTCCGCTACGTTTATCTTATGCACTTGGCTACAAAAATAAAAAAAACCTAATTCTTAAGATATTACTAAAGTAATTACGGGTTAAATGGAAACTGACATTTTTCAGACCGGCACACACTTCCAGTGACTATAACAAATTGCAAGAGGTTTTCTCAGTGAAAATACTGTAAGCAGTACCTATCGTAGCTGCCACTTCAAAAATGGTTCAGAAAACAGCAAGAGATACGGAAACTAAACAGAGACAATAAGATCGGATTTTTTTGGGGGGGCGGGTGCGGGTGGGGAGGTAGAGGGATAGTTATGACTCCACGTACAGTCACTCAAAAATGTTTTGACTCCATGCACAGCCACTCAAAAATGTATTCACTCCATGCACAACCACTCAAAAATGTTTTGACTCCGTAGTCACTCAAAAATGTTTTACTCCGTGTACAGTCACTCAAAAATGTATTGACTCTGTGTACAGCCACTCAAAAATGTACTGACTTCATGTACAGTCACTCAAAAATGTTTTGACTCCGTGTACAGTCACTCAAAAATGTTTTGACTCCGTGTACAGTCACTCAAAAATGTTTTGACTCCATGTACAGTCACTCAAAAATGTTTTGACTTCGTGTACAGTCACTCAAAAATTTTTGACTTCGTGTACAGTCACTCAAAAATGTTTTGACTCCATGTACAGTCACTCAAAAATGTTTTGACTTCATGTACAGTCACTCAAGAAGGTACTGACTCCATGTACAGTCACTTAAAAATGTCTTGCAACATACTTCAAAGCTTTTCGGACAACAGTTTATAATTGTGACTGGCAGTATTCGGCAACTCCGTCATAAGTGCAAGAAACAACCACAGACACGACTGGTGCGTCAGAGAAATTACCTCCAGTTTCCCTTAAATCTGTTTTTATTTCTATCATTATTGTAGTTCCTTTATTTCTCTCTTCGTCATTATTATAATTCGTTTATTTAATTATTTATTCTCTCTCTCTCTCTCTCTCTCTCTCTCTCTCTCTCTCTCTCTCTCTCTCTCTCTCTCTCTCTCTCTCTCTCTGTCACTAAGTATCCATTGGGTGTTACCTGACTTTCTCCTTATACTTTTCCATTGGGTTATTTATGGATGAAAAAGAAGGTTTCTGAATTTACTCCCATGAGAATTGAATGGATGACTAATTATAGTTTTTATTTAACTCTTTTACCCTACCATCATGACCGAAATTTTTCAAAATATTTCGTTATTTTTCGTAATACGGATTTTTCATTCTTTTTTATATTGTTAGCCGTATGATTAATAACCAAAATCGAATAAGAAAAGCACATTTCATTGTATATATAAAACGAATAAATTATTGTTAGGTGAACGAAAACTTCTAGAACATGTTGCAAAACATTTTTGAGTGACTGTACCTTAGCGTATTATTAGGCACTTAATTAAAAAGTGCACGGCAATCTTCCTCGCGATTTTCACTGATTCATGAACGAAAAAAAAGTCGGAAAATAAAATGTATTTAAATGATACTTCATGAAGTTTCCATGGAGCTATGGTGGGTTAGCCTAGGCTTAAAAGGTGCGGTTATTATTAAGATGTTTAAGAATTAAAAAAATAATCTATACAATATTAAAGGTTGTATAAAATATTATAAAAAAATTCTTCTTCGTAAAGGCTAAAACAAATTTATTATGGACGTCTTATAAGTATCAAACACAATCTTAAGCTTCCCTAAATTCCGAATTAAATAATGGGAAGTGAATTCAAACTCGATTTCCAGCGGGTCATCGTATCATCATTGTCCGTTATTACCTTGTTTATTTTGTCCGTCATTACCTTGTTTATTTTGTTAGCCATTACTTTGTTTATTTTGTTCTTCATTACCTTGTTTATTTTGTCCGCCATAACCTTGTTTTCTTTGTTGTCATAACCTTGTTTATTTTGTCCATCATAACCTTGTTTACTTTGCTCGCCATTACCTTGTTTACTTAGTTCCCCATTACTTTTGTTTACTTTGCTCGCCATTACCTTGTTTACTTAGTTCCCCATTACTTTTATTTACTTTCTGTCATTACCTCTTCACTTAGTTCGCCATTACTTTCGTTTACTTTCTTAGTTCATTCTGTTTACAAGTATGATATGATTTCACGCTAACAGACGGCGCTGGCGTGCAGTTTCAACGGAAAATGACGATCCTGTATCAATACGCAAATAAAACCAAAGCTAACGTATGAAAATGAAATGTGTTTAGCCAATGAATATTTCCTAAGGCGCAATAACCCGC
>NC_089760.1:35405000-35425000 GCF_040412425.1 Macrobrachium rosenbergii | reverse complement strand
GTTATCTAATCAAGCGTTGCCGGCTAGCCTGTTAATTCAAGTAATATATACAGAATAAGACAGTGTGTGTGCAGTGTGTCCTTGGGTATGTATGTATTTGTGTATGTATGTGTATATGTATATATGTACATATATATGTATACACATATATCTATATATACATATAATGCATATACATATATCTATGTATACATATACATATATGTGTATGTATGTTAGCTTAATGATAAATAATATTGCTAAGACCAGGAAGAAAATTCTTTATTGTACAAGCTTTCGAGGTATAAAACCTCATCATCAGGCTGAAAAAACCGACAAGGATGAGAATCAATAAAATTACAATAAAATGAATTGTCATAATAAATCTTCAGCAAAAATACTAACGAAATATATAAAATGAACAAGTAAATACAAACTAAAAGGGTGAGACGTAAAATAACGAAAAATTAAAAACACAAACATAAAAATATGAAAATAAAACTAAAGTGAAATGTAAACAAACTACCACTCACAAAGTAAAATATTTAACGACCTAATTGAGTACCTACTATGAGATTACACGATAGCTAGTTGAATACCAGACGAGTTGTTGTATGTTTTTATATATATATATATATATATATATATATATATATATATATATATATATATATATATATATATATATATATAGAGAGAGAGAGAGAGAGAGAGAGAGAGAGAGAGAGAGAGAGAGAGAGAGAGAGAGAGAGAGAGAGAGATACTTAAATTTACTCTCCAATATTTCCTTAGCTTTTGTAGAGAGCTAAAGGCTTAGAACCCAAGGTTCAGATTCTTCTATGTCATTAAGAGGAGGTCTCTTTCTCTCTCGTGACTACACTTAATTAAACCAAAGAATGCTATTTACTCTTTCTAGGGGAGAGGAAGAAAGGAATCTTTTCAATGTTGTGACCTACTCAATTAAATGAGGTACACGCAAACACACGCACACATTCCAGAGCGTTATTTAGGATAATTTTTGTAGATAGGTTAATGTCCCCTAAAAACTACGGAACTTAATGTTTAGGATCATCTTTTTTCAACAGCAGCACGTCATTATAAATTGGAACTTAATATTTCGGATTTTTTTTAATAACTGAATGTCCCTTAAAAACAGAACTTAATGTTTAGGATCATTTTTTTTTCTCAATAGCTGAATGTCCCTTAAAAGCTACGGAACTTAATGTTTACGATAATTTTTTTTCAATAACCGAATGTTCCTTACAATCTACGGAACTTAATTTTTACGATAATTTTTTCAATAATCGAATGTCCCTTAAAAGCTACGGACTTAATGTGTAAGATCATTTTTTTTCAACAGCAGAATCTTCCTTAAAAACCACGGGACTTAATGTATAGGATCATTTTTTTTCAATGGTTGAATGTCCCTTAAAAACTACGGAACTTAAAATGGATGACGACGGTTGGAAACTCATCATTATAATTCAAAATAAAAATAGTGATGAAAATGAAAACCCTTCGACTACTGAAGACATGTGAGATGATGAGAACCTCCCGGAAAACAGAAGAATATGAAAATACAAAGTAAATTTTCATCGAAACAAGCGGCACCTAAAACCCTGATAGTAAAAAGATTCCTTCATTAAAAAAAACTGGTGACGAGGATGATAAAATTTATGGTGAGCCCCAAACGACCGTCACCACTGCAACCCAGGATCAAAATTTTCGCAAAATATTTTGCAACACCCCATCTTAGCCTTCCAGTTGTAGGGTAATGCGTACAGTGATCCTTGCATCGTCCTTTTTAGTCACCAGCTGCACTGCTCTCTGCGTTGTATATGTCAGAGGTCTCTTCCAACGTCATCAAAATCAAAATTATATATTTTTTTATTCTTATTTCATAAATTTCATTAAAAAGTTTCACCCTATGACTGTCAAGATATAGTTCACTGGTCTAGTTAAAACCTTTCAGAAGAAGAAGAAGAAGAAGAAGAAGAAGAAGAAGAAGAAGAAGAAGAAGAAGAAGAAGAAGAAGAATCCTTTCAGATATATGTAAAAACTGAAAGATAAACAAAATACAAAGACATAGGGTAAAGGAAGCGTAACCTTCAATCGTAAAAGTCACATCATTTAATTTTACGTCATTTAATCATAAGATTGATTTTTTTACTTCACTTGTTTACCTAAACAAAGGTTTTATGTCAATAATTAGCTTACCTATGTTAATACTTGGCTTATTTTCTTATAATCTGCTTCGTTTGTTTTTAATTATTGATTAATCTTTCGTAACATTTAATTGTAAGATGCTGTTGATTAATTTTTAAAACAATCAGGCATCTGTTTTATAAACGTGTATGGATATACTGTATGTATATTTTTATATATATATATATATATATATATATATATATATATATATATATATATATATATATATATATATATGGACATATATGCATACATACATACATACGTACATACATACATATATATAATATATATATCTATATATTTTATACACATATATAAACGTATAAACACACACACACATATATACATACATACACCGTCCATCCCCTACTTTAAGGATCCAAAAATTAGATAGCTAATTACTTAAAAAATGAATACACAGCATCCGACAAAATAAATTTCACTGACATGAAATCATCAGCCTTCCTCCTCGCGTTTATTTTGCTAGCGTTCAAATTCCGAGTCGCCCCCCCCAACCCCGCCCGCCTTTCTTTTTATCTCAGAATTTAATTCCCGGGTTTTTCCATTCTCTTATTTATCTTTAACTCTTATTCTCGAGATCTCGGATATTAACGCTGATGAAAAACTAACAAAAGCCGGCCAATTTCCTGAAAGAGCCTCCACAGCTCTCCTTCAATTATCTTTAATCAACATGGGTGATTATCCCACACATATCGCATGAGCCACGTTTTTATGGAGCGCTGACGGTTTTGTTTTATACACACACACACATATATATATAGACATATATATACATATATATATATATATATATATATATATATATATATATATTTATTTTACAAACATATACATATACACACATATATATATATACATATTTATACATATATATATATATATATATATATATATATATATATATATATATATATATATATATATATATATATCCATATCCATACATACAAAACATATTACATACATACAAACATACATACATACATGAAGTTCACGGTCCCACTGATCATGTGATACAAGGTACCCCACACCACATGAACCCAGAGTTAAATACTGGTTGGGAGAAAAAATACACTTAACTTACTGAGAATCAGTATGTTAACACATTCTAAGCCACTGCTGCTACAAGAAAGAGGCCTATAGCAGAAACTTGGACAACACAAACGAATATCACATTTGTAAGATAAATGTAGGCAGATAAAATTTATACACACAGATTTATATATATATATATATATATATATATATATATATATATATATATATATATATATATATATATATATATATATATATACGCTGTATATGTATATGTGTGTGCGTGTGCGCATTTGTAAAACAGTATTTCCATTGTGAAAACTTACATGCATTGCTACTTGTCTATCCCAACACAGTTATATTCTAAGGATCCTTCGCTTCTCTGACAAGGCAGGACTGTTCTACAGTAGTAAAATAAAACATATAAAAAAAAAGTCAACACAAAGAACAGACAAACACCACCTTCAAGACATCCGGTGACAGGGAGCAGAACTTCCTTTTCAGATTATTCAAGAGCGTCAAAATCCTTCGAAACCTAGTGAAAAAGATCCTCTAGAAAAAGACGAACATTCTGCAGAATGGTGAAAGCACAGCGCAGTAATTCAACTGTCTTTCCTGCACTGTACAATATTATTCATGTGTGGAAAAAATTATTTTAGTTTTTCTTCGTCGTAAGATCGAATTAAACATCAGACGAGAGTTCAGTTTTCCAAAAAGTCAGGCCCCTTTTTGTGTTATAAATGTCAGCTTGCCTTCTCTCTCTCTCTCTCTCTCTCTCTCTCTCTCTCTCTCTCTCTCTCTCTCTCTCTCTCTCATTCTGACAAATAATAATTTTTGTGTTATTTTTCTCTTTATATCTGTTCCTCACCGTAATGTGTTAAACTCTCTCTCTCTCTCTCTCTCTCTCTCTCTCTCTCTCTCTCTCTCTCTCTCTCTCTCTCTCACACACACACACACAAACAAAAAAACACACCCACATACACCAGTATACAAACATCATAAACTACCATTAAACAAATGCTTTTTATACGGCATGAGAGAGAGAGAGAGAGAGAGAGAGAGAGAGAGAGAGAGAGAGAGAGAGAGAGAGAGAGAGAATTTTAGACTTAAGGCGAATCGAGATGTCACTGTAAAAGTTACGATCTCAATTAAATGGGCATCTGCGTAAAAAGGAATAAAAAAAGAAATAGCAGGACAAACAAGAGGTGAGGGAAAAGTACGTAATTAAGCAATCCTATGAAGCAATTTAAGCAATACGAATAACGTCAGTCTTTCACCGCTTGAGGGGACGAAAAATAAAGCGTCGCTGACAGATATTAACTACCATGAGAGTTCGCGCGCCAGGTCCAGATGCAAAGCTCTGGCTTGATCCAGTGGGGTCATCGCTGTGAATAAGCAAAACGTCGCTAAAACTTGCAGCAGAACTTCCAAGTCCTGCGCAGGCGCAAATGGACAACAATGATTACCCGAAGTCAAATTATTAGCAGTAAGAAGCGGTGGAAAGGAAAATTTCTTATAGAAAGCGTCAACAGTTCAACACAAGAAGGAATTTAGACACTTTGAAAGCAGTACATTGTGAGATGTAAACAGTGCTGGCAAACAGAGTATTTGTAAAGCAAGGGAAACAGAAACAGACATCAATTGTTTCTCTATTTATGGGACCACTAAGAGTAGCGTGTATGAAATGAACCATTTTTAGGAGTTTTACCTTCTGGAAAACTTACATATAAAGGACAGCGGATTACTACTAAAATATTTGCATTTTTAGCGTCCTTACCTGTACGTTCAGTATTTCTTATTTTCGGTCGAAGAGAATAATTCCATATTAAATTAAGGTTCGAAACGCATCGAATCATTAATATACAAGTTGCATTATGGCAAGAGAAGCCTTCTTTAAGAAAGGATAAAACTGCCAGTGACAAAAATTTGCTTTCATCCCGAAAGTTCAACGCATCCTCATTAAGACTCTGTCCGTTTCGTTGAAAAAAATTTTTTTTTCTTTCCGCCTTAATTCTTGAAGTTTCCTCCGCTTCACTTTTTTTTCCTTTATTTTAGTCTGCGTTGTCAAGACAGCTTTAGGATTCTGTGCCCTCGATTTTTGCATATGTATGCAGTAGTTGAGGTGGTGAGTTATATATACCATTACTATTATATATATATATATATATATATATATATATATATATATATATATATATATATATATATACTATATAGATATATATATATGTATATATATATATAAACCACTGGAAGAGTAAAATTAAACTCCGTGTGTGACGTGCAGTTCTGGAATAATTATATATTTATATATATATAATTTACATATATACCATATGTGTGTATGTATGTATACATACATACACATACACACATATATATACATGTATATATATATATATATTTCATCTTCATCGAACTGGGAATCGAAACAGATCTTGCAAACGCGAGCCAACTGACACATTATTATTATTATTATTATTATTATTATTATTATTATTATTATTATTATTATTATTATTATTATTATTATATTTCAGTAGGTGAAACCAATAATTATTCACTTGGAACAAGCACATAGGGGCCACTGACTTGAAATTCAAGCGTCCAAAGAATATTGGTTTCAACCTCCCACCGCAGACTACACTGCAGCAGTAACCGATCACGATACAGAGCCAGTTATTTTTCGTCGCCCTTGAGTGTTCTTCGTCAAGAAGACTTGCATTCCAACTTAAGAAAAGAGTTGACGGAACTATACTGTCATTATGCCTGTCTCAAGGCATCGCCGTTAAGAGAACTTTCGACACTCTTTGTATTTCCAAGCTTTAGTCTTGCGTCTGTACTTTCGAAACACTTATTACAGCTATTCAGTGTGTAAGTAAATTATAAATATATATATGTCAGAGATGCAGTTTTCCATCGCATGAAGTAAAAATGATTAGTCATTCTACTTTACGGTTTCATTTCATGTTGTTCCCTGCTTTAATCTAGAAATTGGTTACCTGAAATACTCAAACACAAGGCGTGCAATTGCAAATATTTTCTAAGAAAAAAAAATAATAAGGACATATATAGCACTTTGCATGGATGCACTGTAGTTATTTTAATCGTTTGTATATTTTCATGTGCGTGTGTGCCTGTTTATGTGTACAAAAGTTTAACCATAAGGAACCTTTAAATTGTCTAATTCACGCTTGACGGCCAAAAGACATTGTAAGTTAGCAAAGGAAAAAAGAATAAAATTTTTTTTTTTAAATAAAACGTATTCATCATTTCTGTGTGTTCATCTAATTATCATTCTGGCTCTTCCTCTTGTATCCTAACTGTTCCACAACCTTTGCGTTCCATCTCTCTCTCTCTCTCTCTCTCTCTCTCTCTCTCTCTCTCTCTCTCTCTCTCTCTCCCAGTAAAACCTTTCCTGAAATATACAACACTCGTTTCCGGTCATCTACATTTTATAAAATGCCCACTCTCTATTTCTCCCTATCTACCTATCTCTCTCTCGCTATATATATCTCTATATCTCTACGTTTCCCAATTGGAATTTTGCGGAAACATTCAACCATTCGTTTTCGGTCACCCGCGAATTACAAACCCATCAACAACAGGAAATGGGCGAGCATTTTTGCAAAAGGGACTCGGCTGTACGGGTGCACCACTGACATTTGTCAACTTATAGAGCCTCGTGTCCAAACAATGAGATGTCAGCTCAGCTACACAATTGTCAGATGTAAATTGGTTCATCCATCTCCCTTTCAATACCGAAAGACACTTTTTTTTTTTTTTTTGCAGCCCCATTAGGTTATCAACGCTATTGTAACAGGTTTTATGAGTATTAATGACTGTCATCATGCTGAATGAACAATAAGTCATTTACATTCGCTAAATTTATGAAGGATTTCAATCAGGTCGTTCTGGGCTGTTCCATACCTTGGTACCAAAGGCCTTGCTCTGTCTTGTGTTTGAGGTTCCTCGTTTGAGGTACAATCAGACGCAACCTATAACCTTCTTCTTATTTAATCCTCCATTATTATTTTACTTTTATTCGTTTTTACTTATTTACTCCCTTGTCCACTTAGGGCATTCTGGTTTATTTTGAGATTACTGAACAAGTTTAATAACCTGTGACCTGTTCTATACGACTGTCTACACATAATAAATAGAAATAATAGAGTTCAACTAGAAAAGTTTGGAAACGAAAACTAGATATAGTTTTCTTTTAATATTCTTGTACATATCATGTAACCGAAACACAATTAAGGAAAACAATTGGCCTAATAAACTTCCACATTGACCCGAACATTTCTAAGCTACCACTCAAGAAACTAACAGATAAACTCCCATAGAAGTCTACCATTCTTTGAAAATGTCACTTTAATATATATATATATATATATATATATATATATATATATATATATATATATATATGTATGTGTGTGTGTGTGTGTGTGTGTGTGTGTGTATGTATATATATATATATATATATATATATATATATATATATATATATATATATATATATATATATATATATATATATATATACATATTCTATTTATCTAAGCATTAATTAAGCAAACTGTATACACACCTTTGGTAAGTTTTTTCCTTACAAAGCTGCCTTTTTTCTCTCAAAGCAATTAGCACGGAGAATCGAATCTAATTTCCCCTGTTAACGCTTTTAAATTAATCACGGCAAAAGCCTATTAACGTCTTTTCCTTTGCACTCGTTAACGGCGGATACAAAATCCCAAGCACAGGCTTTCGTTTGAGAATTTTTATAACCATAAAAAACTCACTGAGCAGCAAATCTGATTAAATCTTTTAAATTCACTTACAAAGAACGTGCAATTAGGAGTGCTTAACTGCATTACCTTTTACACATCTGATCATCACTTCAACCTGAGCTTTGTTCCAAAGAGAAATTTATTTGAATAATATTCGTATAAAAATTTCTAAAGAATAAAATAATTATCGGGGAACTTTGGTGCTCATCACTACTGCTCACAAAAAAAAAAAGACGAGATATCAAATAGGAAAAAATTGTTTTATCTTGATTAAAAGAGGGGGGAAATGGGATGGGGGAGCGGGGGGCGGTTGAGAGGAAAGGAAGGTAATTAAACTTTTTACTTCTTCCTGTTCTTTATGGCTGATGCTTTAAACAACACAGTACATAGCACTTACATCAATGCTTTATTCTGAAAAAAAAAATTGGGCCCTTAAAAAAAGCAACAACGCACCGGAACAAAATGCAATATTTAGAAACAAAACTAAGGCACCAAACAACAGCAGCAGCAACAACTCCCACGAACGTAGAACCCAAAATTCAGCTCCGAATCCATTCACTGAACCGAACAAAATTTGAGTAGTGAAAGCAGGGGAGAGCGATTCCGAGCGCGTTCTATTATGAGGTCCCCTTGAAGTTTGTGTCCCTGGTCCCAGGTAACGTTCATACACAATTTCCCGATCGGCGCACAGGCTGCAGCTCCCGTCCAGATTCTATTTGCGTCAGGGCAGAAACTTTCCTTAGGGGGTTAATGTGGCTGCGTTCTCTCATACAGACTTTGCCAGTGAAAAGGAAATGGGTAGATGAATGCGTTTACAAATAGGTATGAATTGGGGGAGTATAGTCTCGGTATGACTTTTACACAGGTTCAGAATGTGCCCGTAAATATTTACCCGGTGAATGAGTGTTGACCTTGCTGTTAAAATAATTATATAAAGGGTTCTCTTGCTGTTAAAATAATTATATAAAGGGGTGCTCTTGCGGTTAAAATAATTATATGAAGGGGTGCTCTTGCTGTTAAAATAATTATATAAAGGGGTGATCTTGCTGTTAAAATAATTATATAAAGTGGTGATCTTGCTGTTACAATAATTATATAAAGGGGTGGCCTTGCTGTTAAAATAATCATATAAAGGGATGGTCTTGCTGTTAAAATAAGTATATAAAGGGTTGATCTTACTGTTAAAATAAGTAATTAAAGGGGTGCTCTTGCTGTTAAAATAAGTATATAAAAGCGTGATCATGCTGTTGAAATAATTATATAAACGGGTGACCTTGCTGTTAAAATAAGTATATAAAGGGTTGATCTAGCTGTTAAAATAATCATATAAAGGGGTGATCTAGCTGGTAAAATAAGTATGTAAAGGGGTGATCTTGCCGTTAAAGTTATATAAAGGGGTGATCTTTCTTCTCAAATAAGTGTATCAAGGGGTGATCTAGAAATTTTTGATCGCTGACCTTTCACAGGTAATCTGTAAAATAAACAGGTAAGAAACAAGGAAACACCAAAAGGAAAACCAGAGCTCACAAATAATGTAAATAATTTTTGATAACTGAAAGTGTGGAGAAATAAGAGAATGATGATGGAGAACCGGTGCCGAGAGTCCTCTCCAGAGTACTTCAGCAGAAGGCCACACCCTGACAGCAGCTCCCCTGAGCGATGGAGGAATAAGAATCACTCATTCATGAGCGGAGATTTGCTTCAATTATGAATGAGACATCGTGGAAGCTGTGGCATCATTTTATTTACTTTTTTTGATAGCCTTCGATACAAAGATACAAATCGATGAAAATTATAATCAGGAACTGCATTACTAAGGTAAAAATAAGAGAGAAAACTACCAATATTTTTTTTAATTCGTAAAAAACCTACAATTTATACACTATGCAGACAGACAGCCAGGCAGACAGGCCATGTAAATAATCAGTACTGATTATTTAAGCATCAGCTTGTAAATTACAGGTAAAAGATATACGTTATTCGCCAACGCGAGCATGGTCTGTAAATCTTCCCGCACCACTTATTTGTCTCTTTCTGTAAATGTCTTACTAATATTTTATTTACTCAGTTAATTGCAAGAAGTCTAAACTACCATTCATTTGCCAAGCAGCTTTCCACAGAACACATTGTACATTTGAGGTATGAGACAGAGGAAAAAGAATAAATAAAATAACAATAATAATGTATATATATACATGCATACACATATAATACACACACATACATATACATACATACTACATATATATATATATATATATATATATATATATATATATATATATATATATATATATATATATATATATATATATATATATATATATATATATATATAATTTATAAGACCATTCTTAATCACATCAGGAAACACTTTCGATCCATCCACCCTGACACTTCGGTCGCTGGAAAAATTTTCCCTCACAGCAAACACAACTTCCATCGGCGGGCTAAGCGAATCAACAACCTCTACGGCGAATGATTTATGCAAAGGAAAGTTTTAAAGATGACATGTCATTGCGAGTCGTTAAAGCCAGCTTCTAATTTGCGTGCAATGTGCTTCGAAAAGTCGGTGTGGGAAGGGTGGTTGGGAAGAGGTAGAAGAAAGGTGGGGGTGGGGTGGGGATGGAGGTTGACAAAATGCACCTCTCAGTCCCTTCCTCACCCCGCCCCTTTCTCTCTCTCTCTCTCTCTCTCTCTCTCTCTCTCTCTCTCTTTCTCGTCTTCCCCGATCAGTTGCGTAATTATGTCCTATCCGGAAGTTAACCAATAATGAAGTCTTTCCTTAAAAGTTTCAATTTGTTTGTTTCAGTGCAACTGGGATATCTTTTAAATGGCATCTTCTGTGTACATAAAATATACATAGAAGATATAATCTGTATGATATCAAGAGATGTGAGCACAAAAGGTTAAGAGATGATCGTCAAAGAACAAAAGTGCAGCTTAAAAACCTTTGGTAAAAACTCCATGTAAAAGAATGAGAAGAAGAAGAAGAAGAAGAGGGAGAAAAAGGAGGAGGAGGAGGAGGAAGTGTACAGGAAAGAGTTTAAAGATTATGTTCCATGCATAAAGAAATCATAGACAGAGAGTCTATCCCCACCCCTGACCCCCACCCCATGATACCAACCCGTACGAGCACGTAATTTTATTCACCAGATACACCAAGTTTGTCAGAATCTGCACGAAATCTGACAGGCTGAAAGAAGGCAAAATATATATATATATATATATATATATATATATATATATATATATATATATATATATATATATATATATATATATATATATATATATATATGTATATATATATATATAAACTCTTGTCAGACTTCATTGGTGGAAGCAACTACTAAATTTATTTTTTCAATCTACTGCGTGGCCTCACAGACTTCAATTTCTTCCGTATATGTATTCGGACCCATCTCTGAACACAACCAACGCTTCTAAAATCATTATGTCATAGCAAAATTATGCACTGAAATCCATCAGTAATATCTGAGGTCTCTTGTGGATTGAAAGAAACAAGGATATAAGACACAAAAAATACTATACTGGTAAACATATCCTTCATACGAACGGTAGCAGAGATATTCAACAATATTCTCATGGTTACATAAATATTTTAATGTGCATATTTTTATTCATACTCAGAAACACGTTTAAACGATACCGTTGCATCACAAAAGTCACTTAGATTCAATGTAATGGCATTTCATCTAAATTAATTACATTATACATTCCCATTCCAGGCTAAAAGTTCAACTTAATCTTGGAATAAAATTCTAAGTACACCCTCATCGAACTATAAGCTAGTAAACTAGTCCGTGGTTTGAATCCTGGCCGGCGCAGAAGCGCATGCCAGTTATAATGCTATTTGAGTGTAAGCTATTCCCAAGGTATAGTGAGTTTGATATTAATCGATATAACAGATATATATATAAAATTACATACATGTATATATAAATATAAATATATATATATATATATATATATATATATATATATATATATATATATATATATATATATATATATATTATGTATATATATCCATGTATATATTACGCACATACATGGATATATATATAGGTATATATACATATACATACATACATACATATTATGTTAGTGCGTCTACAACAGTCTTTCCACGCGTGCATGAGTATTAATGGCATTGCTGAAAATCAAGGGGTCTCTATTCATGTGTTCATATTCATAATCATACACAGAAGCAGATGCAGAGTGCAATGAAAAAGATTTCCCCGCTCTAATCACAGGTCGCTGAGATCACACGACAGCAACAGCAATAGCTTGTACACCATAATCATCACAGCAATTCGTGTTAATTTACGGACGCAAAACTTTACAATTAAACAAAAATCAAAAGAGATTGCTTTACCCGGAATCTGTCAGGGTGTAACTACAATTAATACAGGAGAATTCTACAAATAATTGATCAAATTGTATGCAATCTATAGTCTTTTTGTTTGTACGTGTCCTTGTTGATCAATGAAGGAAAACCAACGTAGGGGGTAGCGCCGTCAGTGCACCTCACGCGGTGCACTGTAGGCATTACTAAAGGTTCTGTGCAGCGTCCCTTCGGCCCCTAGCTGCAGCCCCTTTCATTTCTTTTACTGTACCTCAGTTCATATTATCTTTCTTCCAACTTGCTATCCACCCTCTCCTAACAATTATTTCATAGTGCAACTGCTTTGAGGTTTTCCTCCTGTTACACCTTTGTAACCTTTTACTCTCAATTTTCCTTTCAGTGCTGAATGACCTCATAGGTCCCAGTGCTTGGTCTTTGGCCTAAGCTCTATATTCCATTCCATTTCATTTCAATAAAGGAAAACTGATATGGCGTCAAACTGCTTTATTATTTTGGCTCTTCAAGCCAGGATAAAACTCAGGATGGGAGGAGCGGGGGGGGGGGAAGAGAGTTGTCATACTAAGCGTCGATAAAGCTTGCAACAAACCTAGGGGCCTCGTACAAGAGGCATAATGTGAAATAAAACCCTATTACAATACCAGCATTCTTTAATTCACTCAATGTTCTCGGTATTCATTTGCGTCAAAATAACGACCATTCATTTATTCAGTACTCTTATTATTCATTAATCTAATTCCCTTATCTACCGTTTATTCAACGCATAATCTCATTATTCATTCATTCATCATTAATTATTCAGTGGCTACCTACAGCTTCAGAGGGTAATTTAATACGTCACCAAATTCAAATTCATTAATGTTTAAAATTAATCACAATACCAAATTTACTGTTTATCTGTAATAAAAATTAGCTGGTAACATCTACTGTCAACTAATTGACCTAATTCTACTTTTCATATATATATATATATATATATATATATATATATATATATATATATATATATATATATATATATTTATATATACATATATATAAATTATGAATATATACATTATATATATATATATTTATATATACATACATATAAATTATATATATTATATATATATAATGTATATAATATATATAATATATATATATATATATATATATATATATATATAAATATATATAATCTGAGTTTGTTTATAATGAGGTAACTAAGCGGGATAAGGTAAATGGAAACAAAGCAAGTTATAAAGGTCAAACCAAAAGTCAGATGTCAACAGGTACTTCAAAAATCTAATTAACTGTCGTTTACAACGGATCATTGTCTATGTAACTTGTCCGTATCAGACATACGAGTATCTAGATAATTACGAATAATTACGCAGTGATACGTTCTATTGTTACAACATGGGAAATTTTATAATATCATAAATATAATATATATATTATATTATATTAATTAATTACAGTATATATATATATGATAAATTATATTATTATAACATATAAATTATATAATATATAAAATACATAAATATATATATATATAGCTTGTATATCTTCTGTCGAACAAATAATATAGCACAATGGCATCAACGCTCACACAGTCACAAACATAAGTATAGCTGGTATAGCTTATCTACCAGACCACTGATGATTAATAGCTCTCCTAGGGCTGACCCGACGGATTAGACTTATTTTATGGCTAAGAACCAACTAGTTACTTAGCAACGGGACCTACAGCTTATTGTGAATCCGAATACATTACAGCGAGAAATGAATTTCTATCACCAGAAATAAATTCCTCTAACTTCATCTTCTGTCTGGGGGAACAAACATAATCCATGACAGTCTGAAGCTCATCTGACTCAGCCAAAGAAGGGCTACTCACACAGTATATATATATACAAACACAATATATATATATATATATATATATATATATATATATATATATATATATATATAGATAGATAGATAGATAGATAGATAGATATGGATCTGTGTGTCGACTGTAAATCATACGGTATATCAAAAGGGCGTCTTTATTATTTCAACAACACGGTTTTAGTAGGGAGGCGAATCATCAACTCATCATTAAAATTTAGTATACCAAAAAATTATATATCAACACTAAGTTAAGTATACCTTAGTTTTACCAGACCACTGAGCTGATTAACAGGTGTCCTAGGGCTGGCCCGAAGGGTTAGACTTATTTTACGTGGCTAATATTATTATCGACGATTCTTCTACTAAAGTGAAGTGATAAGGATCTACGCTGACTGACTGAATTGAACTGAATATTGAGCTCAGCCCAAAAGCCAAGCACTGGGACCTGCGAGGTCATTCAACGCTGAAACGTAAATTGACAGTAAGAAGGTTTTTAAGGTGTAACAGGGGGGCGCAGTCGCACTAAAAATCAACTGTTACGTGAGGGTGGAAAGTAAGATGGAAGGCAGAATATGAAACGAGGTACAGTAAAAGGAACGAATGGGGTTGCAGCTATTGGCTGAAGGCACACTGCAAAGACCCTTAAGTAATGCCCATGACGGCACTACCCCACTTCGGGGACGCTGACTGATTAAGACTAAATAGCTTTTGGCATTTGTCTTTCACCTCAAAGGTGTTTACTTTGGAATCCCAAGTGTTTGTCTTGGGGGCCGTGTTTTCCTATCTCCTGGAGAAAGGTTTTTGAAGTGATGTTTTTGGTTTCTCCTTCTTTTGTCTCTCTTCATCAAAGAAGGGCGTTCGTATTGCTGCAGGATGCCCCGAATTTTGTTATTGTGATCTCCAACCTGACTAATTTCTGTGAGATGTTACCTTTGTTTTCTTTATATTTCAATCTATATTTTCTTATCAGTGACCGCTCTGGGTAATTCTGGAAGAATTCGATATGTAACATCAGTATTTTTCTGGGTAATTCTGGAAGAATTCGATACATAACATCAGTATTTTCTTACATGAAATTACTTTTCAGCACGGTACGGCCCTGCTCACAAGACCACAGACTTCCAGCAAGAATGGTACAAGATCATTCAGTTTTCACACATTCATCATTGGGCTGACATCACCTTTCGTATGGTCATGGTCCTGATAGACAACTTTATCTCCTTGTAGAATAGATTTTCAGGTCTGGTTTCCAAAACAAGCGTTTCAGCGGCAAAGCAATGCTTAAGAGAATTTTCCTTAAGGAATAAGTCTACCGTCGAGCACCAGAACTTACATTTTATGTTGAAGTTGATGAGTCTGATGAGCCAGTAAAACCAACTGCTATTTAGTCAAGATTTCACACGAAGGAAAGCGAAATCGTAAAGCATACAAAAAAAAAAAAAAAAAAAAAACGAAGTTTCTTCAGCGCAATCGAGTTTTCTATACAGCGCATAATCAAGGCCACCGAAAACAGATCTATCTTTAGGTGGTCTCAGTATAACGATGTATGAGCCGCGACCCATTACTCTCAGACGGCCGTGGTGGCCTGTGTTGTTGAGTTGCCAGAAGCACGATTATGACTAACTTTAACCTTAAATAAAATGAAAACTATTGAGGCTAGAGGGCTGCAATTTGGTATGTTTGATTATTGAAGGGTGGGTGATCAACAAGCCATTTTGCAGCCCTCTAGCCTCAGTAGTTGTTAAGATCTGAGGGCAGACAGAAAAAGTGCGGACAGAAAACTAAAAAAATCAGAGAATCTACAAACAAAGGTTTCAGTAACAGCAAAAGACAACAGTAACGAAATCCCAGCCAGAATATCAACAACAACAACAACAACAATATCAATGGAAACTTGTGAAAAACTATCATGCCCTTTAAAGATGAGGAAGACCTCAGCATTCCAGCTAGGTCTTCCTAACTGTCTCACATGAATACAGGAGACGTCACTCTCTGTATAATAGCCAGATAATTCGATGTTATTCATATATTTACAGTAAAACATCACGGAATAAGTAATGTATACTGTTGGAAATTAAATTAAAACCCTCAGAGGCTTTACGAAGACTATTGCCCTCATCGTCTGAGGGAATGAAACTACATCAAGGTTTTATACAGAATCTTTATACTAAGTTCTCGTTTGATTTGGTTACCTGGCCAGAATATTCTGGTTTGTTGCGGTTATACTGCCCATCTGCACTCACTGGGTGGCCGTTAACCCTTGGTGTAGGTCACGGAAGATGCGGAAGTCAGGCATTCGGCATTCCACCAGTCCAGGGAATGAGTCTGGATTTAATAGCTTCCCTAACGAATCTAGCGAGTTTAGTTTCTTTGAGGATATAAATGGTGTTTTTCTTGTCTAAAACTTTATGGGGGGTTTTCTATCTATCGTTCGTATTTAGTTTAGAAATCCCCTCCACAAATATACCAGGACTTAATGCACAAGAGGAGGGCCTTATTTAATAATAATAATAATAATAATAATAATAATAATAATAATAAGAAGAAGAAGAAGAAGAAGAAGAAGAAGAAGAAGAAGAAGAAGAATAAGAATAAGAAGAAGAAGAAGAAGAAACAGAAATTGTACCCATAACTGAGATCCCAAGATCCCTGAAAGGAACCTGGACTAGAGGCAGAAGTAGCTCCAGGAAGCAGAAGGCAGGAGCAACCTGAGAAAAGTTATGGAACCCCACACTATAAAAACCACCCAGTCGAATAAGGATGACTGTGATAGACAAAATAATAATAATAATAATAATAATAATAATAATAATAATAATAATAATATCTGAATGTGGTAGACAAACAATGTGCAAATATGCAAGTCCTTTGTGAAGTACGCGTGATGAAAACAGTAATATGAAAGTCCAAAACTTAAATATGAACAATAAATTAATGAGGAAATATACATACAAACCCTACTGCAATGACTGTATCCCCGAGGCTTAGCCGCCCAACAAACACACGGTATCCCTTGAGAAAACACCTGCATCGCCGTATATTCCATATTCTAAGAACGCTTTGACTTCTAACAAGGCAATTTCCACCGACGCCATCTTCAAAGCACACACGTAACATTCCTTTTAGATGGTGTATTACACTTTTCCGCTTCCGGACTTCCCAACCCCATCAACCAGCCCATCGACACTCGTATTTACACAATTGATTGATTGAGTTATGACTACTAAAACTGGCGTTACAACACCTATAGATTATTAACACTGTATTAAATTTAAATATGAAACTAAAAGGATAAATAAATTCAAAGAGGGTTTCATACAGGAAATATCTTAAAATATAAATTTCAATCATATCTGCAAATACATATATGCTATATATATACATGCCCAGTGTGTATATGATTGAAAATCTGTCGAGGATGCCCACCTCCCTCACAAAGACATATGCTCTATATTACAATCCTCTCTGAGGATTGTAGCAAGGATAAAATGCCCTTATCTGTCACGTCCCCAGGACAGGAACCTGCGTCTCAGATTCCCAAGACTGCGACATTCGACCAGCAAATGTCTCACAGTCGAGGGCTCAATACAGTCATCTCAAAATGGACGATTTTCACGGGACATCAAGAACCCATGAGTGGTCTTGTAAAGATGTACCCTTGGTACGTGGTGTTAGTGCCGCTTTCTCGCCGTTTCGTCACGTTCCCATGAAGCCCCAAGTGCCCAGTGCCCATGTCAAGGTCAGAGGATGCAGGAGACGAAGAAGAGAGACGTGCCAAAGGAACTGGCTGAGGTTAAAGACATAGTAACGCATTAAATAGAACGACATTTCAAGTAGCTATTTAGCTTACGTTAAACGGGATAAAATGGATGACCATTGTGGTTCTGAGAGAAGAATCTAGTACAGAGGCAACAGAGTGAGTTGGAGTAAGAGGAGTGAGGATGGAGCATACCAATCTGACCAATATGACCTATTTACGGCATATTTTTTTATTATCTTTATTTTATTTCAAAAGTCTTATGGACCCATACAAAGACCATCCTATTGCTTTGACAGTGTCAACCAGAGATACGAATCCTCAAGTTTCCCCTTACATCAATTAAAAGTCTAATTCAGAAGTCTACACATCAGATTTCAGAAGGCAATATCGCGATAAAGTCAAAACCAAAGCAATCTTTTTTTTGTTATGACCAATTTACGGCTTACGTTTTATTTATTTTCATTTCTTCTTGGCAAAAGCCCTCTGCTTTGGAAGTATCAACCACAGATAAGAAATTTTAAACTTTTCCCTCACATAAATTAAAAGTCCAGAGTCAGCCCAGTCAGAAAGTCGAAACAGATTTCAGAAGGTAATATCAAGACAAAATCAAAACCGCAGCAATCTGTTCTTTGTTATGACCAGTTTTTATTTATTTTCATTTTTTTTTCAAAAGCCCTATGCTTTGAAAGTGTTAACCAAAGATGAGAAATCGTAACATTTTTCCACACATAAATTAAGAGGCCAAAGTCAGCCCAGTCAGAAAGTCGAAACATCAGATTTCAGAAGGAATTTTCTCGATGAAATCAAGAAAAAATGTCTACAACTCCTTCATGGTTAAATACAACTCCTCCTCTGTCCCCATCTTTCCTGACTGGCTTCTTCATAACTTGAAATACTTGATAACACGTTCAGTCATTCCAGAAATCACTTACAGGAACGATACCTGATGGTTTTTCCAGGAGGAGTTTCACTGACATAACTTTTATACCCTATGCCTTTCATGACAGAGTAAAACTTGCCGTTTGAATGTCACAGTTTGCAAAATGATTGACAGCTTGTGTCTCTGATAACCTCGGTGTTTGATAACTTGCTCCGATAAGAAATTCTTCATAAAGTATGACTGATAACAGGGCTGCCTGAGTGTTTAGATCTTTACAAATTACAACTCTGGAATATATACTGGCTGATAGTTCTGGTTATTTATGAACAACATACGGTAGGCAAGATGCCTGACAGAATTGGTTTTTAACAAAATTACAACTCTTCATAACTTATCATTCATACATCACAAGCTTTCCCATTTCATTCATTCAAAACAGAGTTCATTTAAAACCACGTCAGTCTGTAACACTAAACCAATCGATCAATCAATCAGGCAGCTGATTCAATTTCAATAACGGGGCCTGTGGAAAAAAAAAAAATTCCATTTTGTAATAAAACGGACACTCTTTATGTTTTACAGTAATTATATATATATATATATATATATATATATATATATATATATATATGTATATATATATATATATATATGATATATATATGGAACCGCTCTATTATCTCCGATACACAAAATAACGAATGAATGACAGCTGGAATAATGCAAACGCGGGCGATGGAAGATACAGAAAAGAGAAAATGAAAACTAGAAAAATGTCATAACATGAATAAACGCAGATCAGACCCGTTTCTCAGGCGATGACATACTGTGGTACATAACAAATTTCACACGAAGCATTTTTCACTGGCTGAAATGACATGTAATTAGTGACTTTGCAGAACGATAAACCGTTGGTAGCGAATATCGTATTGGAAAGCACATATTCTAAAACGTACCAAATGAACATTTTATTCATAAGCTGCCTCATGACGGAAAATTGTAAGTCACCGAGTCCTCAAAAATCACTAAATTTTCCCTTCCATAACG
>NC_089760.1:35400000-35402500 GCF_040412425.1 Macrobrachium rosenbergii | reverse complement strand
GGCGTACTTGCTGAGAAACCCGAAAACTGCAGCATTCTGAAACCACCTCTTCCAATATATATATATATATATATATATATATATATATATATATATATATATATATATATATATATATGCATATATATATATATATATATATACATATACATTCATATATATATCTGTATATATATATATATATATATATATATATATATATATATATATATATATATATATATATATATATATATATATATATATTATGTGTGATGAAATAGAGATGGAAAAGCAAAGAGGCAAATTCTAAACAATTCCTTCCTCTCTGTCAGGGGGCAGAAGAATTATGAAAGAGCTGAAACAAAATTATTGCATTTGTTGTATAGGTAGGACAAGGGAACGAATATTGCCCCCTTTTTTTCGACGCAAGAGAGATTATGCAATTAAACAAACGGCCGTTCCTTTGAATAATTGTACAGTTCTCGATGTTTATGGACCCGTTTGCACGGCTCTTATTTTCTTCTCTTATGCTTCCTCTCTGTTCGTGCACTGTTAATTCAGCATATTTTCGTTTGCGTTGTCCGCCTCGTTTATCAAGTGCAGTTGAACATTGTTCATCTTTTAGGTACTGAGTGACAATTCTATAAATGGATATTAAACTTGACTTTCAAATCCGGATATATATATATATATATATATATATATATATATATTATATATATATATATATATATATATACAGGATATACAGTATATATATGTGTGTCTATATATGTATAATTATATATATAAATTTGTGACAAGTTTCCATGTGTTCATTTTCATATATATATATATATATATATATATATATATATATATATATATATATATATATATATATATATATATATATATATATATATACTATATATATGTATATATATAATGTATATATATATATATAACCTATATATATACATATATATATTTATATACACACAAGCAAGATACCAGAGTTCGGTACCAATGTACCTCCGCTTACTTAAACAGTGAATTAGGTGATGGTGGTTAGTCGACTGTAGTGGGTTTTAGCCTGGGAAAAGAGCATGAAATTGGCAACTTCGTCACAAAAAAAAACTCAAGTGAAAGATCACGGCTCACTGCACTAGGAAGCCGGAGCGGTTTAATCAGTTCCGTGTATGTCTTTAGATCTGAGCTTTACCCGTCAGGCTATCATTTCCCACATTTAACCTTCGATATTAGCAATTCTTGTGTTAATGATTTTTGTGCCTTTTTTTATGTTTTGATTTTTATCCTCCCGCCTCGCTTTGGAATTCTATCATGTTTCTGTTGTCTCATATTCCTTTTCTGTTACTTGTTATTGTTGTTTTCTTGGAGCTTAGGGCACATAAATAAATAGGACATATGCCTCAATAGCCCTCAAAAATAAATTCCACTCCAGGATCCTCAAGTCTTTAAATGAACTTCATTCGCTGGAGACGCGAACGGAAACCAACAAAAAGGAAACGGAAAGAGGAACTGGCAACGGAAGCATGAAAAGTAGTGATGGACTTGAAATGAATGAACTAAGAGAAGACAAGAACGCAAGTAGAGGAACTGGCAAAGAAAGCAAAAGAAGTTGTGCTGGATTTTAAAAGACAAAAATATCAAACTTTTAACAGGAAAATTATGTCTAAGATACGGAAAACAATAGTGGAAAAAGTATTATTGTTATTATTATTATTATTATTATTATTATTATTATTATTATTATTCTACGTACCCCTTGCAGACTCCTTTAAAAAAAAGATGTTAAAAATGATCACGCACTTCATAAAAAAGAACTTCCGCGGCTGAATTAGCTGCAACCCTCACAATTTACAAATGAAACTACGACAAACCTCAAGACTTAATTTGAAAAATAAATATGAGTAAGCCCAAACAAACACGAGTGAGAAAATTAAGGAGAAAAAAAAATAGGAAGGATAATCCGCTGACTAATGACCCTCGTAAAAGAGGCATCATTCCATGCAATTCGGGTCATGAGGGCTCTTAACGCGAAATAAATTCGTCGGTTGAAAGCGTAATTCCTCCCCTAAAAACAAGCGATATGAGTTCTCATTTAATCTAATGCTTCCTGGGCGAGCTTCGCCACTGCTGCTACGAAGCGCCCCCCACCCCACCCCCTACACACACAAAAAATAAATAAATAAATAAATAAATAAAAAATATAAATGAGGAGTTAGAGGGGGCTTCGCTGTTTCTGTAATCATATTACGTACTCAAAAGAACACGGGGGAAAATAAAATCACGTTAGAATTACACTTTCTGCCTTCACGGTTCCCGTTTTCTATTATTCATAAAAATAGGGTGAATATTTTGAGAGAATAGGATTCGCGGGCGTGTTTATATAACTGGAAGATTTTTTTTATTAGGGTTCCTAATTTATAAATACAAGTGCTGAAGACATTTCATTCCAAGAGGAAGAATTTATAAATATATGTCATTCTAGGTTGAAGAACTGATAAATGGATCT
>NC_089760.1:35385000-35390000 GCF_040412425.1 Macrobrachium rosenbergii | reverse complement strand
TAATAATAATAATAATAATAATAATAATAATAATTACCTAAACTTCCCAAATGCTCAATGAGTCTCCAGAGTTTTCTTTTACATTTTCTTGGCTGGAAAACATTTTACTTTTAGTGAATATGGATAACACATTACACATTTGGTGATGCCCATAACCTAATTCCTGAATGAGATATCTAATAATTACTTACCCAGTATTAGAAGACTAGTATCCTAATTCTCGTTGATGGCTTATATCGTGTCTTGTGTACGATACGGTCCTGTATGGGATTCGTTATGTATACTAATTCCTACTTGAGAAGACTAACATCCTGAATCCTGCGTGGTCCTATATGGGATGCCTTGTGTGTACTACTTCCTATTTCAGAAGACTAACATCCTGAATCCTGCGTGGTCCTATATGGGATGCCTTGTGTGTACTAATTCCTATTTCAGAAGACTAACATCCTGAATCCTGTATAAGTCACATCCTAAACCCTAAGGAGAACATTCATACCTGTATTTTTCTATGAATAGGATAATACCCTGATTTCCCCCGTAGGAGGGTAGTGCCGTCAGTGCACCTCATGCGGTGCACTGTAAGCATTACTGAAGGTTCTTTGCAGCGTGCCTGCGGCCCCTAGCTAAAACCCCTTTCGTTCCTTTTACTGTACCTCCGTTCATATTCTCTTTCTTCCATCTTACTTTCCACCCTCTCCTAACAACCGATTCATAGTGCAACTGCGAGGTTTTCCTCCTGTTACACCTTGCATACCTTCTTACTGTCAATTTCCGTTTCAGCGCTGAACGACTTCATAGATCCTGGTGCTTGGCCTTTGCCTTAAATTCTATACTCAATTCAGTTCTATACTCAATTCAGTTCAATACCCTGATTTCTGAATGATGTGGCACACATCCCTTTCTCCTATTTGTCGGGGCAACCATACTGATTAATGTATGCAATGGTTAATGTTCAGGTTTCTATAGGAGACAGCTACTATCTAGATTCCTGTATAAGACTGTATAAGACACAGCATACATCACAGAGTGGCTCCATATATAGAATTGCCGTCGTCCAACCCAAGGCCAGCCTCTCTCACCACGGGCCGCTACTTAAGCATGAAAAATAAAGGCATCTTGCATCGAGAATTGGGACGGTAGGAAACGTTCCATGGACAGGAATTTGTCGTGTCAATCTTCTCTTTTAAAATCCTGAATGAACTCGTACAAATCAGGTAATCGTTCCATTTTAACGTTTCGGGTGAATGTAGAATAGAATAGAATAGAATATAGAATTTTGGCCAAAGGCCAAGTGCTGGGACCTGTGAGGTCATTCAGCGTTGAAAGGGAAACTGAAAGTAAGAAAGTTGAAAAGGTGTAGCAGAAGGAAAACCTCGCAGTTGCACTCCGGAATAATTGTTAGGAGAGGGTGGAAAATAAGAGGGAAGAAAGACAATATGAACGGAGGTACAGTAAAAGGAACGAAATGGGTTGCAGCTAGGGGGCCGAGGGGACGCTGCAAAGAACCTTAAGTAATGCCTACAGCACACCGCATGAGGGGCACTGATGGCACTAACCCGCTACGGGTTTCAGGTGAATGTGACTCTCCGTTGAACACGGCAGATTTAACAAATTTCTGATAAACTTGAAGCACTGGAAAACCTAAGAACTATTCTACCGATTCAGTCAGATTTGTACAGGTTTTGAGATCAGGCAATCCCATGAAAATAGGCAAAACCAAAGTACAAATCGGCAATCAAACTCAGATTGTACCACAACCTGCCTGCACATGAAGTCTTCCCATCAAAGCTATGCATCTTTTTCGACTCTATTTGCGCAACTCCAAACCCCTTTTAAAAATGCAGAGGCCAGTGGGACAGGCCACCCACTGCCAGTGTCCAGCCCAGGTCCTCTGAACACAAAACTGCGGGGAAGGATAAAGAGTGGTGCGACAGACCTAAATCTTGAAACAGATAAAGCAGGAAATTCAAATGAACTGAATTGAATATAAAATTTAGGCCACAGGCCAAGCACTGGGACCTATGAGGTCATTCAGCGCTGAAAATAATGTTGAAACAATTGTTAAGAGAGGGTGAAAAGTAAAATGGAAGAAAGAGAATATGAACGGAGGCACAGTGGAAGGAATGAAAGGGGTTGCAGCTAGGGGCCGAAGGAACCCTGCAAAGAACTTTAAGTAATGCCTACAGTGCACCGCGTAAGGTGCACTGACGGCACAACTCCCTTACGGGGATAAAGCATGGAATTCAAATGCCTGTCGCAGTGGGAATGAAACAGTCACAGACAAGTATAATACGAGGACTGCAGGTTTCGACAATAATGAATCTGATAGACGACCTTTCAGCTTTGCCAGCACTGAAGATGTAAATGCGGCCAAACTCTTTAGAAAATCACTTACAAAATAATACGAAAATCCCTCTCACAAAAGTCACTTGCAAAATCATACGAAAATCCCTCTCACAAAGACTGCCGGTATCCGTGTGGCTTGGAACTAAGATTCCTTTCATGCAGAAACTTAGATTTCCCATCAAACGCTACAGCTTCTTCTTTGATCACTTTTTCCCCTTGAAATTCTGATTTCTCCTTATCTATACCAGCTGCCCAACCTCAAAAATTATTCCTTTCATACATTACTTCATCTTACGTCTAGAAGGATACTTCTATTAAACAATAACCCGACGAAGACGTTGGAGAGACAAGCTCTTCCGCTGCAATAGTTTTCTAGTCGACAGTAGACAACGAGATTAGAGGAGAATATGAACAAGTGAAAAATGCGCATATCGAGTTTTCTGTACAGCATATAATCAAGGCCACCGAAAACAGATCTATCTTTCGGTGGTCTCGGTATAATGCTGTATGAGCCGCAGCCTATGAAACTTTAACCACGGCCCGGTGCGGCATGGCCTATATCGTTGCCAGATGTACGATTATGGCTAACTTTAACCTTAAATAAAATAAAAACTATTGAGGTGAAGGGCTGCAATTTGGTATGTTTGATGATTGGAGGGTGGATGATCAACGTACCAATTTGCAGCCCTCTAGCCTCAGCAGTGTCTAAGATCTGAGGGCGGGCAGAAAAAGTGCGGACAGAAAAAAGTGCGGACGGACAGACAAAGCCGGCACAATAGTTTTCTTTTCAGAACGATAAAATTTCAAATCAAAAATGCAGAAAGTTGCTCGCTGAGCATTTTGCTTACTCGACCTCGAAATAGGCACTCGCAGTTTGATTTAACATTTGCTTTCGCTTGCAAGCTACGCAAAACAGCGTATAAATATATAAGCAAAGCCATAATAATAAGAGTAATGGTAATATTCTGCCGAATTTGAAAACCGCCGCAAACTTCAGTGAAAACATGTCCATCATAACAATCTATTATTTTTTAAATAAACAACAGTCGTCATTCCAATCATTCACGAGGCTACCTCAGGAAAGTTCATTGATATCAGAAAAAAAGACAAAATAGGGAAGTAATAACATCTTATACCTCAAGCAAAAGATTATAAAGGAGAGTCCTCTAAGCTACTCTCCCAAAGTCATACTAGGAGATTACTGGGTATTTATCGGAATTTATGTATCCTTTATGCATTTATTCCCAGATCTACAGGCAAAAAATGTATTAAAGGATACAATCGTATTTACACATATACATACAAACAAACATCGGCCACTGAAAATTTAATCGCTTTAAAAATAAAATCACTTCATGCCAATGGATACGTTGTTTGTACAAAAAAAACTGTTAAAAATATATCAGCCTTAAAAAAAAATAATAGAACGCAAGTTTTGAACATGATTAAGTTACTTTCATATTCTGCCAAAGCAATATCACGCTCTACTGAGCAAATCAAAGTTCTTTTTATTTTTATTTTTTGGTGAACTGCGACAAAAATTATTGAGTGATGGGGATGAAAAACGTTATTTTGTTTTTTATTCTCCTCTATATACATACACACACACACACAGGACAGGGTTCGACAGCTCTTGTAACGTTTTTATAAAATCAACAATAATTCACCACTGAATATTATTGTGGACCTGATATACAGCACACCCCATTCTCGACCTAGAGGAGAAAGACCTGCTAAACAACTTTGTTATGAACGCTAATCGACCATGGCATCTTCGCTTGAACTTTTGAGGTTCCAATTGCCCAAAATAATTTTATTAGCTCTAACCGAGTATCCAGACCCAATCACAAACGCAGAGCCACGGCCATCATACATTCGGTCAAAGACCGTTGCGTGTGAACCAAGGTATGATGATGAACCTTTGCACAATAGGTCACCGTATATAACGGCCTGACCTAGATTCCTATAATGGGAAGGTCAGCATTCATCTGACATGTGGCTTCCTCTGGGGTTAGTCTCTAGGGACAATCAGTTTATCACTGGGGTTTGTGGTTATCGTGGGATCTGGCTTCATCTTCTTTTTTCTTTATTTCTTATTGTGTCTGAGAAGGGGATTTGCAGGTACTGTCTAATATTCACAAGTTGCTACATATGAATGTATGTGTATAAATATGTATGTATGTATATATATACTTATATGTATATGTATATAAATATTTGTATATATACATATGTAAGTATATCTATATATAAATATATAGTAAGTATATATATAATACAGATACATGTGAATATATATATATATATATATATATATATATATATATATATATACATATACATTATATATATATATATATATATATATATATTATATATATATATACAGTACATATATGTGTGTGTAATGTATATGTATATGAATATACATATACACATACATACACATGTACATACATATAGGAACATACGACATATATAAATAAGTAGCATGCAAAAACCGAACGTTAGTGATTAACTGAAACATCCAGAGAGATTTAGTGAGAGAAGAGAAACAAAAGAGAAAGAAAATAGCCAAAAACCAGTGTGGACCATAACGAGAGTAGGAGGACAACGAGAGAGAGAGAGAGAGAGAGATATTTATCAAGAGAGAC
>NC_089760.1:35330000-35382500 GCF_040412425.1 Macrobrachium rosenbergii | reverse complement strand
AAGGCCGTATCGACTCATTTACGAAGGAATAATGAGGATATAAGCGCTCCTTTTTGTCCTCAGTGACGTGGAAACGTAAAGGAGTGAGCATATAAAGGAGCTTACAAAGAAAACGAATACCTTTTGTCTTGGAATGGAAAAGAATATAGAATTTAGACCATAAACATGCGCTGGGGCCTGTGAGGTCATTCAGCGCTGAAAGGGAAACTGAGAGTAGGTTCGAAAGGTGTAACAGGAGGAGAACCTCGCTGTTGCGCTATGAGACCATTTTTAGGAGATGGAAGAGAAATATGAATGGAGGTGCAGTAAAAGGAATGAAAGGGGTTGCAGCTAGGGGCCGAAGGAACGCTGTAAAGAACAGTAAGTAATGCATGCAGGGGCTTTTGTTTTGGAGCCCTAACATAAAGCAGGCAATACGAGCTTTGTACCTTAAAAATATCTGTTTATTTGAAAATGCCCCAATATTGCAACAATTATTTGTCTTTCTCTCATATATACATATATGACCTATGTGGGTCAGTTGGTAGCGCCCTTGCTTTTCATTTGAGAGTCCAGGGTTCGATCCCTCTTTGTCAGAAACTTTACATATATATATATATATATATATATATATATATATATATATATATATATATATATATATACATACATACATATTATCTAATTCTAAGGCTTTCAGATGGTCTTTTGAGAGAGATATATATATATATATTATATATATATATATATATATATATATATATATATATATATATATATATATATATATATATATATATATATATATATATATATATATATTAATTAACTAACTTTCACGCTTTAAGATGGTCTTTTGGGATGAGGTTACCAGCACCTTTCCCTTCCTTTGAATCTTACCTGATGTTGGGACTCTTTCACAGCTGGGTCTGCTGGTGAAGGAATCAGGGATCGTACCACGAACCTTACAAACACAAGCCCAAGCTATACCACTAAACTACGCTACTTTTATATATGCTAGTATACAAATAAATAAATAAAATATATATATATATATATATATATATATATATATATATATATATATATATATATATATATACTGTAAGTGAAGATTTCTTCCTTATCCCCAGGTATTTGACATACACGTTAGAAAGAGTGAGATTACCGTCAGCTCACCATATTACAAGGAGCCTCATCGTTTACATTCCCTTAGGATTCAAGGCTTTCAGTGAGAGAGCTTGGCCTAAAGGCGAGAGGGAATTATAGTCATGAAGTGAGATATCTATCTGTCTATCTGTATATATATATATATATATATATATATATATATATATATATATATGTGTGTGTGTGTGTGTGTGTGTGTGTGTGTGTGTGTGTGTGTAATATACACACGTTTGCATATGCTTGGCCTATTGGTCTTGATACTTGTTTGACCAGTGATTGCGCCCAGATTCGAGTCCCGTAAGAGATGGAACCCCACTATGCCTCTGTAGATTTAGCAAGAAGTTAAGATACTTGGCAGTTAGCCAACAAAACCTGCACAATGACTAAACTACAGCAAAACCTTCGAAATCCAACGATGAGAGTACCAAAGAAACAAGAAACAGGACCACACACACACACACACACACACACAGAGAGAGAGAGAGAGAGAGAGAGAGAGTAGACGGATAACAGCAGCCGCCTGAACGCTATAAACTGTTCTGCCAATTAGCTAAAGACCGTTAATGGCGTCTCTACTTGCTTTAATTTACTACTTCCTCGGACAATACAACAACGCCACGGCGATGATCCTTATGGCGGAGTTCGGTCCACTGTACGGCGTACAGGACAGGATACCATAGAGAACGCGCACTACGGCAGAAGGAGTGTTCGGCTAATGCACAGAATGTATAGTATGACTCTGTAATCGTTGATGAATGACTGAATACAGAATTTAGGCCAAAGGCCAAGCACTGGGACCTATGAGGTTATTCAGTGCTGAAACGGAAACTGACAGTAAAATGTTTGAAAAGTGTAACAGGAAGAAAACCTCGCAGTTGCACTATGAATCAACTGTTAGAAGAGGGTGGTTAGTAAGATGGAAGAAAGGAAATATGAAAGGAGGTACAGTAAAAGGAGCGAAAGGGGTTAAAGCTAGGGGTCAAAGGCACGCTGCAAAGAATCTTAAGTAATGCCTACAGTGCACCGCATGAGGTGTACTGACGGCACTACCCCACTACGGGGACTGAAATTGTTAAGCATATAACACTGAATGTACACCATAAGTCAAAGAATAATATGTACATCAGTTGTATAATATTCTCCTAATAACACCATAAAGAACGCTCAGCACACCTCACTGAACACATAGTAATAACAAAGAATGCATAATGTGCACCGCATGTAAGGTAAAGGATAATGCACAGACGGTTCAGTGCAACGCAGGAAAAGTGTTGCATAACAAGTAACTTACAACTTATTGCCAAGAATGTACGGTGTTCTTACAGAAAACGATCACATCGCACCTTTTTTTATTAGCTATTTTTAGCATTATGCAGGTTTTTGCTAAATCTCTGTTAATGTTACGTTTTTATTTTGATAAGTGTTTCTTTGTTTTTATTTTGAAAAGTGTTTCTTTAAGTATATGTCATTTTTATGATATATTTTTCTTCAGGTATATATGTCATTTTTAAAATCGTGAAATTCATTTTGGCTTATCTATGTACTCCACTGTCAATTTTCAGGGCAATTTCTTTCTTTGTAAAGTATAATGATTAGGATGTTCAACAAATGCACAAAAGTCCAAATAATTCGGTAACTAACTAAAAGCTTATGTATGTACATAGAGAGAGATCGAAAGGGAGTCTAAGGGTGGGAATTAAAAGGAAAAATACATCAGATATTCTCTCAGAAAATAGCAAAATCTTAATAAAGAGAAATACAACTTTCGATTTCAAAACAGTATAAATTACAGCCTATGCAACAAGAAACCCTCAAGTCCTTGCAAAACGTTCAGGATCCTCCTGTCCACAAGCAAGCACGAAGGACAGTGAAGGATTCTCCTCCCGTCCACAAGCAAGCACGAAGGACAGTAAAGGACTCTACTGCCACCATGCAAGCACGAAGGACAGCGGTACCTAGGTCACTCAAGGAATAAAGAGGAAACACGAGTCTCTAGTGTACTCATTCAAGACAATTCTTCGAAGGAATTCTCCCAAGTTACAGAGAGAGAGAGAGAGAAAATGTGAAATATGAAAAATACTGGTTTCATGAAATTATTGAGCAACACAAATCGAATCGCGTACCAAAAATAGTTTTTGGGAAACAGAAAACGGTAGTCAGGTCAAAAGATTGGGGACTGGGGAGAGAGAGAGAGAGACAGACAGAGAGAAAGAGAATTACTTTCGAAGTTTACTTCCAGGAAAACATATACGTAGAGGTTCACATATACCTAACAATGAAACAATTTCTTTATAGACATGTATTCCATAGCAGCAATCGGTGTTTAAAATCGAAATAAAATAAAGAGGAAAAAATAAATATACACAAGTATAGGACCTTCGAGCCACTGAGAAATATACTGATAAAAAAGTAGTATTATTTAAACTATCTTTACCGTTCTTTTTCGTAAAATGAGCAAAATAAATATGGGGATTATTTTACCAGCGTAAATACAACAAATTCACGCAGTATTTCCTTTAATTTAATGAAAAATGTCCAATGGTTTCAGCCTGACAAAGATAATGACTTCAGATCTCGGCTCTGAAGCAGCTTGCTGACGCCCTTACCTGATCTCTTGGTGTGCTGCCGATGTCCAGGGAGGTGGCTGATGTCAAGGGCTGATGCTGAAGACGTCACCATGACCAGAACCAGCAGGAGAGCTGACAGACTGCTTGTAAACCTACCCATGTCTCCTAGTAGCACCTGTCTTTCCAATCAAGCGTCTCTCCCAAAGATTAAGTTCGAAACCAGAAGTCCAGAGACCACAAACACTCACACAAAGACACAAAAGACTTTCAAGAGGCTGGAAAACTTCCAACAACAAGTAAAAACAAAACAAAGTTTGATCCTTTTTTTTTAAGTCTTTTAGCTGAAAGTCTTCCAACTGAGTTCAAAGGGTTTCCAGCAAGAGGAACTAGATAGACGCCAGCAGCCCGATAAACGATAAGTTGGGTGCCTGGAATTCCTCTCTAAGCAGGTGGTCGGAGACGGGACAGGTGCCGCACAGGTGGTTGGAGATGTGGCGTTCAACAGTTGGGAGCCTAGGACGCTCTAATATGGCTCTCGCCACTGGTTTGCTGTGCGAGTCTTCACTATATACACTTCTCTCACCCCCACACACCACTCGGCCCGCACAGCGTCGATATCTTCTCCCGCAGTCCTTCGTCCCAGTTTCAAATTGCATCGTCCAAGTCATCTGACATTACGTGGTCACAGTAGAATAAATCTGTTCTGTAGAATATAATCCCCTTCTACATGTTGTTTATAATACATGCGACATGTAAAAAATCTCATGCTTTTTAGTGCTGAACAAAGTACTAAAACCGGCAGTAATACTGATGGCACTGTAACGAAAATTTCCAGAATGATACGTTTGCTCCCAGGGACCTGCGCTAACGAGGAAGAGACCGACCAATCACCGCCGAGTAGCTCTAAGGCTGAACCAATCAAAAAGGGGCTTCCAGAGTTTTGCTTTCCCGCGCCAAAGATCATCAATGCGCTGGTGGCCAGGGGAAGAATATTAGCCTTCTGCCACCTGAGCATAAGAATGAATATTCCTCTGCTCCGAATATTATATGCTCCGTTGTAGAAGCGAGGGGAACAGGTGAAGGTGGGGGTGCAACAGTCCAGACTTGGGCGTGTCTAGTGCCAGGTGCCCCACCTTCCCCTCGCCCTAACCTTCCTCGAGCCACACACACCCACACGCCCGTACCTGACGATATATACATACATCTCAACACAGAGACGTTTTAATGTACGCCTCTGTGTGTGTGTGTTTGTGTGTATGTGTGTGTGTGCGTGTGTGTGTGGGCGTTTACCCAAGGCAAAGACAAAGGAAGAATTTGAACGGCACGGGAAAACTGTTCAGATGATTCTCTTCCATGGGTGGGGCCGCGGGAGGAGGAGGCCTTTGAAACAAGGGCCTTTGATAATGAGCCCGGCGTGAGAATCTGGTCTTGGAAGTCCGAACTCATATGGAATAGGGTTTTCCAATCCTCCGTGTGATTAGGACATTCCCTCCGAACTTTCGAGGTCATTTATCTTCCTCGGGTTAATCCTGGATTTCCAGACTAACGAGACTATCTCGCATGCCATAAGGAGTTTCCAATATAATCTGAGAAAGGAATGGATTCTATTTGTGCAATTCCAGTAGGAATTATATCTTATTTGTGTCCCTTTGCAATTCCAGTAGGAATTACATTTTATTTGTGCCCGTTTCAAAAAAGGAATGGATTCTATTGGTGCAATTTCAGTAGGAATTACATTTTATTTGTGCCCCTTCCAAAAAAGGAATGGATTCTATTTGTGCAATTCCAGTAGGAATTATATTTTATTTGTGCCCCTTTCAGAAAAGAAATGGATTCTATTTGTGCAAATTCCAGCAGGAATTATATTTTATTTGTGCCCCTTCCAAAAAAGGAATGGGTTCTATTTGTGCAATTTCAGTAGGAATTATATTTTATTTGTGCCCCTTTCAAAAAAGGAATGGATTCTATTTGTGCAAATTCCAGTAGGAATTATATTTTATTTGTGCCCCTTTCAAAAAAGGAATGGGTTCTATTTGTGCAATTCCAGTAGGAATTATATTTTATTTGTGCCCCATTCAAAAAAGGAAAGGATTCTATTTGTGCAATTCCAGTAGGAATTATATTTTATTTGTGCCCCTTTCAAAAGGGGCTGATTTTTTTTTTATCCTCCTCAATAAACTCAACTCTGTCTTCTTCCATAAAAATCTGACTTCTGTCATTGTTCTTACAAGACGAATTTTCTTCAACATGTGCTCCTCAAAAATGGATTGAATTCAATTTACTTTCTTCCAAAAAAAAAAGTTCGATTTCTTGCAAAAGGGACACTTTTCAATAAAACACTAACGACGGCTATAGAAATACTCTTTCCTACCTGTGACGTTCCGTCAGTGTCAACATTACGTCAAATTTACAGTAATCTTACAAGACTGCAACGCACGTCATTCCAAAAATAAATAAATAAATAAATAAATAAATAAATAAATAAATAAATAAATAAATAAATAAATAAATAAATAAATAAAGACATAAATAAATAAATAAATAAGGCATTTCCCTGACGGTGCTACAGCCGCCGAGAGAAATGTCACATAAATGCATTTCTCGGCTGAGTTATGTTTTCATGAAAAGATAGACATGCAATCATGTCAGCTCTGGGCAGGTTAATATAGCAAGGAGATTAGTTTTGCTTACCAAAAATCATGAAATTGTCAGCAAATATCACCAGGTTGGAGCAAGTTTCGTTCCTTTCATAATATCGTGAATGGCATTTTGAAGATTAAAATTAGGAAAACATACCTCCTATATATACAGTATGTATAAAATATATATATATATATATATATATATATATATATATATATATATATATATATGTATATATATATATATATATATATATATATATATATATATATATATAATATATATATATATATTATATATAATATATATAATATAATATATATATACTCTGTATATATAGAAGGTATGCCTTTTCCTAATTTTAATCTTAAAATGCCATTCACGATATTATGAAAGGAACTAAGCTTGCTCCAACCTGGTGATATTTGCTGACAATTTCATGATTTTTGGTAGGCAAAACTAATTTTCTTGCTATATTAACCTGCCCAGTATGTGTATGTATATATATATATATATATATATATATATATATATATATATATATATATATATATACATATATATACAAATATATTCATATACACATATACAAACATAAAATATATGTGCATATGAATATACATATATATATATACATGTATACATCTAAGCCTGTGGGTTTATCTTAATATAGATATATGACAAGGGCAGCTACTTTTATAAAAACTGTGATACGCTTAACGTTCAATATACAACCTTTGTACCATTTTTACAAAGTAACCAACGTGGTTTTCAATTTCTCAAGTAATAATAATAATAATAATAATAATAATAATAATAATAATAATAATAATAATAATAATGGCTATAGTAATAAGCAAAAAAACTGCCGTTATTTAAAAAAACTGAAAATAAATATCAAATATGTATCCGCTTGTTGCATTATTTCATCCTACAGTTTTTGCTAAGCTCATCCGTATGATCTTCACTGTAAATCCTTCCTTGACTTGCACCAAAAAGGTTTTTCAATTTTCAAAACCAACGCACGTGCATAGCCTACATGCACTGGATATAAGCATGCATGTGTAAGTATATAATATATATATATATATATATATATATATATATATATATATATATATATATATATATATATATATATATATATATATATATAAACATATATATACATATATATATATAAATATATATACACATATATAAATATATATACTATATATAATATATATATATATATATATATATATATATATATATATATATATATATATATATATAATAGCCACAGTATATGGACTCAAGGAAAGTGAAACAACAGGCACCAAGATCTTTCGATTTTACTCCAAAGCATTAACAAGCATCCTCAGGGCATTATAATCTATTTATAGTCCATATCATGCTGTTCTTCCCGTGCAAAAAGTGATAATTCTGGTTTAATAACTGTGAGAACATATATATATATATATATATATATATATATATATATATATATATATATATATATATATATATATATATATATGCATATGTATATGTATACGTATATATTTTTTTTCCAGTAACAAACTCGCAAGCTATTTCTCTTGAAATATTCTTTTTCCTGTATCAAAGACAATTACGTTCGTCATAATGTTCATATTCCTTCCACTTCTATCCCCCTATCAGCAGAAGTTTTTATATCCCCATTTTTTATCCATGTTTTAGCTGCCACTGTCAAAAGGCGTGCGTGGGAAATGAGCAATTACACGTTTGATGTAAGTGATGTTAAGTGTGTGATAAACAGTTATAAAACATTATCTTACCTCTCCACTCTGCTATTATTTCGGATGTTCTGTGCATGATCAAGCAAAGGAGAAATATTTTCATTCAACTTCATTCTTGGAATCCCTTCATAAAGGCTTCTAGGTAACTTATTTGTGTTTTCAGTCATACAAAATTTTTTTTATCTCCTGTTTAGATGCTGATATCAACGAAAAGGGGAAACGCCATGCCCAAACCAGACCAAAAGTAATCACGACAAAACTCATTGCTTAACATGGCAGGCAATCTCTGTAGGGCAAAATGGAGCTACAAAATTGCTGTCTCTTATGACGAAGCCCCATTAAACACATAAAGCACACAGGGAGTAAAACACAAGAGCAAAAGTGGAGGAGGGGACTCGAGCTATGCATTCAATTCATTGATCGGTTCTAAGAACTGGCGGCTGTAATGGGTTTGACCTTTGGAGATCAAACGGGTTCCGACACTTAAAAGAATAACCAGGAATATTCCTGAATGTGTATAGCGTGGAATGTGAGGAGGGCTCAGAGAGAAAGAATCGAGATGATCTTCGATTTCAAACTTGTGCACCTCTTATTGAAAAGACACTTACGGTGTACATGGAGACATCTATGTGTTTCAATGTCGGGGTGGCTCCAGTGAAAAATCAGAGAGAGGGCACTGCTACATCCACGCTTAGTCGAGGATGAACGCCCCCTATATATATATATATATATATATATATATATATATATATATATATATATATATATATATATATATATATAGATAGATAGATACATAGATACATAGATAGATACACAGATACATAGATAGATACATAGATACATAGATACATAGATAGATAGACAGATAGATAGATATAGATATATATAATAAATATATATATATATATATATATATATATATATATGTATACTCGGACACAAACATATATATATATGTATATATATATGTACTTAGTAAATATATACTATATATATACATAAATACATATATATACAAAAATCGTAAACCATGAAAAGAGTGTTGCTTTCTGCCTTCAATTTTCTCTCCTTTCTATTGACCTCCTCCCACACAGGTGTCAAAGTTCTTTCAGTTTCTGTATCTAATACTCACGTCACTGTAAAACAAAGTCATCCGGGGTGACCCCTATCATGATCAAGAAACCTGCCTTAGTGCTGTTTATAACAACAATCAGGTGTGTGCTACACTAAATCGAAACGACAGAACGAACGGTAAGGAATGAGAAATATAGCCGAGAGAAAGCTAGATTGAAATTGAGAACCAGTTTTGTGCTAAGAAACCTTGATTTTGATAAGTGTTGAGGCAGAGAGAGAGGCATGGCAGCCCCCTACCCCTTCCCCCTAAAAAAATCTCTGACACAGGGCAAATTCTTTTAATAGGCTTTTTAATGAAACAAGATGAAATCAAAACTGAATTTATGAAAACAAGTTTCACTGTAGGAAAGACACTGCAGCGGATAATTTAGTCCAATATACTTATGATGAATCAGATTTTCATGGCTAGACAACCTCGTCGATCATAGAACTAATAATTGTTAATGGGCGGTTGGTTCAAAAGTCATGATGGACAGCTGTATGAAGTATTAATGTGTGAGTGTTGGAAAGTTAAGTGTAAAGAGAAGCATAAGAATAACAACGTTCATGTACCCCCGCCCTACACACACACACACACACACATACATACACACACATACACACACATATATATATGTATGTATGTATATGTGTGTGTAGGGCTATTGACACATGCATGTATATATATATATATATATATATATATATATATATATATATATATATATATATATATATATATATATATATATATATATATATATATATATGTATGTATATAATATATATATATATATATATATATAATACAATTTATAATATATATATATTATAAATTATATTATATTTATATATACACTTACACACATGTGTCAATAACATGAACATTTGATTTTCACTTACATACGAGGCCAATATTTGTAGTTCATGAATACCCGGTTGAAATGATTACCGCATCAGATTCAAAACTTCAAAGTATATATCACTGGGTTATCAGAGAAATACATGATATTTCGGGAGCTTCATCAGAAAAAAATAAAAATGGCAAAAACGGCTGATGACAGAAAACATAAATAACTCAATCATAACAAGATACTCAGATCATGTACAGATACCTTATGTGTCATAAGTAACCAGACGAAAATTAATGTGATTTTACCCTTAAGGTGGGAGGGTCCTGATTGTCACAGCGACCCGGGAGATGAAAAGAAGCCCTGTGGATGGCAGACTCCTGATGAATGATATGAAACCTGTGTGACAGGAATCAGCAAGAAAATGACACGACCATCTGATGCATAATAAAAGTGATTCAGTATCTGAAGACACCTGGAATAGAGACGAATCAATGAATGTCAGGAACCACAAATGAAAGCCACACGATGTTCAAACATACAAGTCCCCACGACCATTAAAATTTAGAGACCGACAAGGGACATCAGGAGACTGATGTAAGGGACAATGCATAAAAAAATGCTCTTGACAGTCAACCGAGTATGTGGTTGAAGACATTGAGATTTAATGTGACACTTGGTGAGCTTAATCACAAGAAGAAAAGACAACAAAAAAAGTAAAAAATGCGCCGGAGTTTCTTCGGCGAAATCGAGTTTTCTGTACAGCGCATAATGAAGGCCGCCGAAAACAGATCTATCTTTCTGTGGTCTCGGTATAATGCTGTAAGAGCCGCGGCCCATGAAACTCTAAGCCAGCCGTGGTGGCCTGTGCGGTTGCGTTGCCAGAAGCACGATTATGGCTACCTTTAACCTTAAATAAAATAAAAACTACTGAGTCTAGAGGGCTTCAATTTGGTATGTTTGATAATTAGGGGGTGGATGATCAACATAACAATTTGCAGCCCTCTAGCCTCAATAGTATTACAGATCTGAGGGCGGACAGAAAAAAGTGGGGATGGACAGACAAAGCCGGACAATAGTTTTCTGTTGCAGAAAACTAAACATGTAAAAAAACTGACTGGGTAGCAAGGAACTTAGACGTGTGGAAACCCAGTAAATACCAAAGAAAGACTAATAAAAGATTCCAAAAATATTGGTTGTTAATTTACTCAGGTAATCACTAGAAAATAAATCCTTTAATCATTTATAAAACGTTTTATTAATATGGACGGATGGCAATCTTATTAGTTTATAGAAGTCTGGATGGCTGAAATCCAGAAAATTATAGCAAAATGGATGGAAGAGTAGCCACTAATTTTGAGATACTGATATAAAACCCCCCAAAACAAATACACTAATAAATAATAATGAAGCAGAGTTAATAAGCGAATACGTCAAGAGAAAAGCATAATACGCAAAGTAACAGGAGAAAAGGTATAAAAATCAGAGGAAACCGTAACGCAAAAAGACAAAAGAGAAATGAAATAAAATGTAAAACGTAAACAAAAAGCGAAAGACCTACCACGAACGAAAGCTCTAGTAAACGTTAAAAAACCAGTGACTGATGAAACCTACCACTTCACAAGGAATATATTTGCATGAGGAAAAACGAAGGACATGTTTGACAGAGTGGGGTCCAGCTAATGGCGAGAATCCTAGCAGGATAAAATTTAACAGGACGGATTTTTACACATTTGGAAAACTCTCTCGATGAGAAAGAAATTGATTTGATCATTCGAAACCATGAATATAGAAGAAACTTAGGGAGTAGTAGGAAACCTGAAGGATGATAATTATAATCCTAATGCAAAATCGGAAGCAGTATGGATAAAAAAACATGAAACCTGATGGATGATTACAAAATTATTGGAAGATAATAATACAAAAGATGAAAAATGCTCTAGGATAATTGGGATATGAAATCTATTGGGTAGATAAATAAAAATTAAAAGATGGAAAATAAGGATAATGAGAAGCTTTAAAAGAGTGTACGAACAAAGAAAGGGCAACAAGATATCCAAATAGGGAGAAATAAGCCTGTAGACAATACAAAACTGTCACTTGAGATGTAGAACCTATTGTGGGAGGTGAGACCTTGTTTAAGGTATGGAACACGAACTGTATCACAAGACAATTAGTCTATCGCACGAAAAACGAGCATTGTGGCTCATAGAGATCCAAAAATACTGAAGATAAATTACGCGACAGGTACTTCAGTTTATGATAGGATACATTACTCAAAAGCAAACAATATCGGCGCAAGGCACCTGAAACTACGAGACTGACAGACAAGGCAGGAACGAAGTGACTGAATGATGCAGTTATTTGTTGCTCAAGAACTTGCAACAGATCATCGGAGTCTGGTGTTGGGAGTGGTTCCCAACGAGGCCCAGGAACTCAAAAGAGTGAGTGAGTAATGACAAGAAGATGAATACTAGGTAAATGGAAGAGAAAGACTAATAAATAAGAAGTGTTGTTTCTTCTTTCTCTCTGGACTGGAAAACGTAAGGAACAGAGATTGACTGGAAATCCCGAGGCGGAAAAATAAATGATGATGATGGGAATATAGTGTACGTCGACGATGACACTATTCAGGGGGAGATTAGAACGGCTCCGAATACCACTGCAAATAATCCATTCGAAAATGGCAAACTGTTAGCATATCAAATGTAAATTGATAAGTAAGAGGTTTTTTTTATTTTACCCAAGCAGGGGATTTTTCCTCCATGTTTCCCAGAAACATGGAGGAAGTACATGGGAAAGAATACTCCATGTACTCTTTCCCCTTTCAATTAGAAAAGTCAGAGCTATTCTTTTCTCTTCTTTAGGAAGACTTCCGCAGCAAAAGGAAAGAATAAAAATACTGGAAAAATAAAGATCTCAGTAACATGTATGTAGTATATTGCTACGTACAGGAAGCTTTCGTCAACTTGATCAGTTGGCCTCTTCCGCCTGATTATTCAGGCTGAGGAGTCCAACTGATCAAGTCGGCGAAAGTTTCCTATATACAGCAATATACTACATACATACATACTACTGCGGTTTATTTTTCCCATTTAAGATCACGAGAAAGTGATGATATCAAATAATAAGAATTCTGTTCAATTATCTCATCGTTTACTAATCTTATATTTCCCTAATCCATAAGAGTACATCTTGATAAGGACTTGTAACTGCCCGTCTCTTTGCCCTAAAAAAAAAGACACAATATAATAAAAATTAAAAGGCAATATGACGCCCTCAAACAAACAATATTATCTACTGAACATGTTGATGCATCCATATTCTAGTACGAGTCAAATACATTTCAATAGCCGTCAAATTAGCGAAATATTTTAAAGAGTGATCTCAATTTGAAATGGACTCTCATTAATTAACCTAATATCTATTCAGAGAATACGCCATTAACACCGTTAACATCTAACTGCAATGAAAACCAATTCGATTCACCCAAAAACATATGATTATGATTATTAATTCTGTTTCATTAATCGGCTCAGTATTAAATTCTCTCCCACATTAATCATTTACTAACCCCGTCACGATCAGCTGATATATTAAATTATTTTCGCAGTCATTTTAGTAAAGTTGACAAATTTTAAACCTTATAAAGTCTACGGCGCGTCAATTTCTCATTTGTGAAGACTTTCGAAGTCTAAGGAACATTTTCATACAATATGGGTCCAACAATACTGTAAAAATTGTATAAAAGATAATGTCCTACAATAATTTCCAGTAGGGAAAATGTCTTTGATATCTGTTGCTGGATAAACACTGTTGTAGTGAAGTATTTTAAGCTATGTACAAAATTGCCTTGATGCTAACAAATAACTAAGAGTAAATTTACCGATAGAGAGAGAGAGAGAGAGAGAGAGAGAGAGAGAGAGAGATGGCATAGGCCATCCTCCCCATAGACAGCCACGGCTAAAAAATAATTTAATTACATTTTTTAGCACAAATTTATTGGCAAAGCAAAACAGAAGGGGAGAAAATAGTTTCCGACAGTTAATCTGGTGTATGTACCAAGAGAAAGGATTTGGTACAATTTAACTACTGAGAAAGAGAGGAGGGAATATTCCACCAATTTGCCTTAATTTACAAAAATGTTTCAACCTGATACAATAAATAGAGACAGACAGAAGACTTTGAGATTATTCCATTCCATTACAGAAATCATTAAAATCTTCAAGCTAAAAGTTTGTCTACAATATAAATCCAAACTCTGCTACTCAATTCGGAATAGAATAGAATATAAGGTTTAGGCCAAAAGCCAAGCGCTGGGACCTTTGAGGTCATTCAGCGCTGAAACGGAAACTGACAGTAAAAAGGTCTGAAAGGTGCAACCGAAGGAAAACCTCGAAGTTGCACTATAAATCGACTGTCAGGAGAGGGTGGAGAGTAAGATGGAAGAAAGAGAATGTGAACGGAGGTACAGTAAAAAGAATGAGGAGGGGTTGTAGCTAGTGGTCAAAGGGACGCTGCAGAGGACCATAAGTAATGCCCACAGTGCACCGCATGAGGTGCACATACGGCACTACTTCCCTACGGAGTTTAATTCGGAAAATTATGTATTTCATAATTATTAATAATATCAAGTTAATATTTCACTTGATTTTACAACTAAAAAACTGTATCAAAAAGTTCGTAACACGCGAGAAATAAGTCTCTTTTTCCTATAAATAATAATTATGAATTATCTTCATAAGAAAAATCTCTGCTCTCTGTTCTTTAGGTGAGTAATTTTTTTCTTATGAGAAAAACAGGCAACAAAGGTGTCTTTCTTTTCCGTTAATCAGAGCATCTCATCAAAGCCTTTTCATCTTTTTTTTTTTTTAAGCGTCACCTTTTTAGTGCACGAAAATAAAATCACATTTTAGCTAGTTAATTTACATCACTAAAGTATTATTTAGTGAATGGAATGGAATATAGAGTTTAGGCCAATGGCCAAGCACTGGGACCTATGAGGTCATTCAGCGCTGGAAAGGAAATTGAGAGTAGGTAGGTTTGAAAGGTGTAACAGGAGGAAAACCTCGCAGTTGCACCAGGAAATAATTGTAAGGAAAGGGTGGATAGCAAGATGAAAGAAAGATAATATGAATGGAGGTACAGTAAAAGGAATGAAGGGGGTTGCTGCTAGGGTCCGAAGGCACGCTGCAAAGACCTTTAGTACTGCATACAGTGCACCATGTGAGGCGCACTGACGGGAATTATTTAGTGAAAACAGAGTTCAAAGCTTCCTGACTGCACTCCGTCTAAGTGGAGGACATCGCAATTGTTCTGTTATAAGAGGGGGAATGAGTCAGATCAATATGGCATGTGAAAAATACCGTGGGCGGACAAGTTCCTCTCGCCAATGCTACAACTTGTGGCATACATTAGGTGTCCGGTGGGAGCGGCAGTACCTCCAAACGAGGCTGGGAAAGCAAAAGCAGTGAGATCTTACATTCTTATATTTTTGTCTTGGTCCAGAAAACTTCCGATATTGGCCTTCGACGAATATTCTGAAGATATTGATTTTATCATTAGGATATTTTGACAGTGACAAGAAATGCAAAAAATCGCCGTATAGTTCTCAGCATATCTCTCAAATAGTCTTCTTTAGCAGTCGACAAGAGTGAGATCTTATACTCTTATATTACTGCCCTGGTACAGAAATCTTTCGATAATATCCTTCAACAAATATTCAGGAGATATTGATTTTATCAATAGGATATTCTGACAGTGGCAAGAAATGAAAGATCTCCAAAGATACGAAGCCTAAGTACAACGTACGAGCCAAAATGAAGTCTTGAAAAAACCAGTTATTGAATATCTGCAGCAAAACAAGTACTGGACATACTCATCCGCCGCTTCTACTAATCAAACGCTTTCCCCAGTTAGGTAAGTATACAGCTCACAGCATCGACAGTAATAGCGTTTGCCACACGACTGGTCTTCGGATCAGTGATGTTAGGGCACCTTGGATTTGGTCTGTATTGGGATGAGTAACCAACAATATATCCGGTGCATGACGTTTATGTAAATCAACCTTCCATTTGCGCGGAGAAATACATTATATAAATTTTATCCCACCTACATATCAACGGAGAACTAATCAACCTAAATGCAGTTTAGAACAACCGGGGATATCGTTGTTGAATCAGCTGAGTCTTCTGTTTGCTAAACTAAATTAATAGTCCTATTCTTAGAGTAATATTAGTATTCACTGGCAATCTTACCTTTATCAAACTCAGGATCCGTTTCTGCTGCATGAATTGTTTAGGAAGGAGAATAATATTGGGTTTAATTATTGCAATAGGAAACCATTCAGCGACTCAGGCCGATGAACAATAACTTTCGACTGCTCCTACAGCTTATTATTATTATTATTATTATTATTATTATTATTATTATTATTATTATTATTATTATTATTATTATTATTATTATATTATAAAGTTTAACCATGAGCAAATAATGTGAATTTTTAGATCCGTAATATCAAGGTAGATTTGGAAAACCTAACTAAAAGTAAGGCATAGTTCAGTTATCCATAAAGACAAAAATGAAAGACAACAACAGACGGATATTAGTTGAAAATACCCCAGAATAATTCAGTCAGCACTTCTGGATAGCGCAATCATCTCAGTCCAATAGCATCGCCTCTGAATAATGATTACCAGCGTTATAGTGTGAATGAACATGTAAGCATTGACTACTCAGTTACCTATGAATGAGACTATTACCACCTAAACTACTACCACAAAATTACCTCATTAACCCAATTCGTGAGTTATACCTCTTAATTACTGAGGATGAGGAATACCTCCTGATTACCACCAATATTACAGTTCATGAGTATTACCTCCGAGTGACAGTGACATCACTATAGCTACCATGAATATTATTTCTAGAACTTCCATCAGCGCTACCAAAGAATATTACCTCTGATGCATCACAATAACCACATGTGAATATTACCTCTGAATAGCCAAATTTATATTACTCCTAAGTATTATCTGTGAATAACCCGATTAATATTACCATGTAATACCTTTTTTATATGACAATAAGACTAGTGCTACCTGCACGTACTACCTACCAAGAACCGCTATTAACATTGCTAATGATCATACATCAGAATATTACCATTAATATTGCCAAACATTATTACTTCTGAATAACCACCCTTCCTATTACCCAAGAGTATTACCTGTGAATAACTCTATCAATATTATCCATTTAAGTTTTTACCGTGAATGGCTTCATTAATATTAGATGTCCCAAAATTACAACCTTGAGTGACTACATCAGCACTGCACGAGAGGATTACTTTTAAATCTTCACATAACTACAACTTAACTTGAATATCACTTCCGAATGACCCAACCAATACTTACTGACTATGATTCTTAAACTGAACTTCGTTCCAACTGTACATTAACACGAATTCCATAGCCCTTAGAATCACAATGAATCAGCTAGAGTCGACCTTTACTATATCTTTAGCCTTTTCTAGTTAATTTACCACATTGTTAGCGAACCTTTAAGTATTAAAGCCGAAGGCGTCATTCAGTCACACATTCTAACGTTTGGTTCATCTATCTTGAGTTTTAGTTTTCTGTAAAAGAAAACTATTGGGCCGGCTTTGTCTGTCCGTCCGCACTTTATTCTGTCCGCACTTTTTCTGTCCGCCCTCAGATCTTAAAAACTACTGAGGCTAGAGGGATGCAAATTGGTATGTTGATCATCCACCCTCCAGTCATCAAGCATACCAAATTGCAGCCCTCAAGCCAAAATGGTTTTTATTTTATTTAAGGTTAAATTTAGCCATAATCGTGCTTCTGGCAACGATATAGGATAAGCCACCACCGGGCAGTGGTTAAAGTTTCATGGGCCGCAGCTCATACGGCATTATACCGAGACCACCGAAAGATAGACCTATTTTAGGTGGCCTTGATTATACGCTGTAGCAGCGTAAAGAACACTCGATTGCGCCGAAGAAACTTCGGCGCATTTTTTTCTCCCGAAAGGATTCCATTTTCCGTATCATCTACCTTGAACTGGAGCAGTGTATGCTGACTAAGAATCCTTCAGAAATGGAGACCTAGCGATATGCACGATTACAAAATAAACCTAGTTGACAACCTCATGAAAGAATTGAATTGAACATAGAATTTAGGCTAAAGGCCAAGCACTGGGGCCTATGAGGTCTTTCAGCGCTGAAATGGAAATTGACAGTAGAAGGTTTGAAAGGTGTAACGAGGAAAACCTCGCAGCTGCGCTATGAATCAATTATTGGGAGAGGATGGAAAGTAAGATGGAAGAAAGAGAATATGAAAGAAGGTACAGTAAGAGGAATGAAAGGGGTTGTAGCTAGGGGCCGGCGGTACGCTGCAAAGAACCTTAGGTAATGCCTAAAGTGCACCGCACGAGGTGCACTGACGGCGCTACCCCCCTACGGGGAACCTCATGAAAGATAGTGCTGTATCCTTTGTTTTTTTCCATTTTTCCATATTGGCCTATTGTGTCACCTTCAGCCTTCGTTGCTAAAGACCTCACGTTTGTAAACATACACAGAACTCAGTTATTTACATCATAAATCCTACCTGTATGAAGACAGGTAAACCTCGGACAAAACTAATAACTGTCATTATGCCCCTGAATTGAATTGATGAAGAAAGAGAATATGAAAGGAGGTACAGTAAAAGGAACGAAACGGGTTGCAGCTAGGGGCCGAAGGCACGCTGCAAAGAACCTTTAGTAATGCCTACAGTGCACTGCATGAGGTGCACTCAAGGCACTAGCCCCCTACGGTGTCATTATGGCCCCTAAATACAATTCTAGAAGACACTATTTTTATATATCCAGACCATCTTTTATTAAAATGTTTGAAAATGCTGAAAAGATAATTGGAAGAGTTGTGACCCTGAATGCCAGTTAAAGAATGAAATGAATGTAGTCCAGAACCCTTTTCAGCGAAGAAGTTGAGACCCCAGACGAAGCCACAAATGTCAGGAATTCACAGAAACAAATCGTGCAGATTCCAATCCAAGAATCATTTCATTTCGATCTGCAGAAGCAAAAGGAACCGTGGACTTCATTTTTTATAAAGTTTCACAAAGGAAAACCGACCTGCGACAGTAAAGCTTTCATAAATCTGTTGTCCTGGGGACAAATTTCATGGGAGGCGCAGTAGTTTAGACAACTGGGTACTCATTTAATCTACACATTAACAAAGGTGAATCTTATCTACAGAATGACTTTGAAATAAAGTTCGTCAGGAGCATAAAATTTTAAGGGCAGATGAAATAAAATTCCGAAAGAATTGATTTCAATGATATACGGTCGATTTCTTTGACACTTAATCTCTCTCTCTCTCTCTCTCTCTCTCTCTCTCTCTCTCTCTCTCTCTCTCTCTCTCTCTCTCTCTCTCTCTCGTTATTTAAAATTCAAGCGTAATTTCAGATCATAAATAAGTAAATGCATTTTCAATGTTTTCTCAAAAATCGCCATTTATTTATGATGATGAAATATTGTCCCTCTCATTTTTTCATAATTAATATACACCATTTTCCGTATCTTGGATACATTACTTACAAAAGAAATCATATGAGGAAATTGAAAAATGATTTTATGCCTACTTATGTCGCACGCAGGCATAAACATTTTAGGTCGCCATCAAAAATGTTAGGAACAACTACAAAGAAATCTCATTTTTTACTTTAGACTTAAAAATGCTCCAATTCACCATATATCATACGCCTTTTACCTACAACGATTTCTCTTTTAAGTATAAAGTTGAGCGTTTTACTAGTAACACCTGGCCTTTTATACCGTCTTTAGTGTTCTGCTTGTAAATTTCACCATATGGAAACTATATTTACTTTGTTATAAATTACTCTTAAGGTCAATATTTTTTCAGTCAGATATCTCCATTTTTACAATATATCTCTTAAGTGAACGTCAACGCTATCTAGAGTTATAAAATAAATAAACCAATCTCTTTATTTGAAACATAACTACTGAAAACCATATCGAGACCAAGCACCTCTCACCATCACATATACACAAACATACCATACATACCTACATACATACATACATACACATAAATAATATATATATATATATATATATATATATATATATATATATATATATATATATATATATATATATATATATATATTCCTACATACACTCACACATATCATATATATATATATATATATATATATATATATATATATATATATATATATATATATATATATACATACAGTACATACATACATATTAACGTATATACGTATGTATGTATGTATGTATGTATGTATACATACATACACACATATATACACATATAATATGTATGTATGTATATATTTCTGTGTATAAGAGAGGCAGTTCAAATATAGAGGTAAACGAATGTTTCCTATTTTTCCAGATTCTCACTACAAAATATAAATCATGTAGTATATCTTAACCTCTGTGAGAGAGAGAGAGAGAGAGAGAGAGAGAGAGAGAGAGAGAGAGAGAGAGAGAGAGAGACTCTGTAAATTCCAAATTCAGGATTTCTGCTCCGACAGCTATCTCGACTTGGAATCCAGACAAGACGATTTTAATCCCGTCGGAACGGTTTCATTCTGAAAGCGAGATTCCAAAGCCAATATTCTCCGGGAATCTCCGCTGACGGACTCTGAGATTCCCGCCATCAGCTTCCTGAGTATATTAGAAGCCGAAATCCTTTTGAAATCCTAATAAGCTACATCTCTTTAATTGCCTGATTCTGATTCCTTAAAGATGAAATCTCCAAGGCGATTTGGTATAGGTTTTTGGGTACAATTGTTTATACAAACTTACATACACACACATGTGTATATGTACATATCTTATATATATATATATATATATATATATATATATATATATATATATATATATATATATATATATATATATATATATATATATATATATACGTATACATACAGTATATGCATATATATAATATATATGTAGATAATTTATGAATATCTTAGCGTAGTTCGAATGGAATCGAACCCATAACACAGGATGGAAAAGAAGAAGTAAAAATATGGTGGAATGAAAACAACGGGGTAGACGTAGTTACATTCTGACCTTTCCTCAACAAAAGTTTTTCTCATCTACACTCCAGAATGAACTTCATAACTGAAGTCACTGAAAAAATGAGCAACAATGACTTGAACCTTTTCGGAACATATTTTTTAAGCAGAGTCAAGTAAACTTTAACAGCGTCACAGATAAACCAGAATAACCTCTGTGGTCAGGCGAGCATTTTGTTACCTTGATAACATTATTACTCTTCGGTTGTGCAGATTTTTAATAAAAAAAAATTGAAGTTTTTCAGAATCCGGTGGCAACATGGGATAAAATTTTCGTTATCATTTCACAATATGGACGAAGAACTCTCATATTACAAGAAAATCAAAATACGTTGCCTTATTATCAAAAGGTTATTTTTTAATAGTTTCTGAGAAAAGGGGTTTTCTAAATTTTACAGGTGTGATGACGGCCAAACAGGTCTATTACCTTAATATATGCCCGAAGAACTTTCATTTAAAAAAAAAATTATTCTATCTATCAAAATAATAAACATAAAACGTTTCTAAGCTATGCAAACTCTGAAGCTATTTTTGTCAGATTCAAAAAAATGTCCCGTTTTTAACCTTCTTCAACGTGGCGCCTCAGATTTTTCCATTTACAAGAAGGCTCAACAGTCACACACATATAACTACTGTCAAGCGCAACGGTTTGCGTCTACAGGAATTTAATGTCATGAAGCTGCCTTTCCGAAATGAATTTGTATGTCATGGAAAAACGTAAGAAACTTCAAAAACTTTAATATCTTTCTGTCAAGACACAGATTACTTTGACATAGATAACGCTCAGAATCGGTGAACGTGGAAGAAATAAAGGAAATAATTCAAACAGGAATTTGCAAATATTAACTCAGTTGTTAAATGTAAGCGCGTGTGTGTGCATTTATATATACTATACACACACATATATAATAATATATATGTGTGTATATATATATATATATATATATATGTATGTATGTATGTATGTATGTATATATATATATATATATATATATATATATATATATATATATATATATATATATATATATATATATATATATATATATACTATATATATATATATATATATATATTATAAATTTATATATAAACATATCTATATATACATAATCTATATATAGAGTATATGTGTGCGTGTGTAAGCCAACAAGCAAATGAAGAGCATATGAAAAAATAAACATCCACCATGATCTCCATGTCGCTCTTTCGTCTTTTTTTTACATAAAATTTTCACAAACAACAATCAGGAACTCGCCTATCCCTTCTCGAATTTCTTATCTTATTTGATCAAAGACGGAGCCAAGATCGGAAGAAGAAGAAGAAGAAGAAGAAGAAGAAGAAGAAGAAGAAGAAGAAGAAGAAGAAGAAGAAGAAGAAGAAGGAAGAGCAAATTGTAAAAACATACGATCCCGTGTCATTAGCTAAGCGGATCGTCCTGTTTGCCCTACAAACAGCACCGATTCTTTGCCAACAGGAGGCTTTTGAGCTGCGATCTGGCTTTTAGGAGCAATTTCTTTCTTGCGCTTCGGGATCTATTTCACACGAAAAAAAAGAGAAGAAGAAGAAGAAAAAAATATATATATATATATATATATATATATATATATATATATATATATATATATATATATATATATATATATATTCTTTTCTGCAATAATAGCCTATTTTCTAATAAATCGGAGTCGAAATACAAAATTTAGGCAAAAGGCCAAAGCACTGGGACCTATGAGGTCATTCAGCCCGAAGTTGGAAAATGAGAGTACAAGGGTTTGAAAGGTGTAACAGGAGAAAAACCTCGCAGTTGCACAATGAAACAACTGTTAGGAGAAGGTGAAAAGTCAGATGGGAGAAGAAAGAAATGGAGAGGAAAAGTAGGGGGAGGGGGGAGGAGGGGGCGCCACATGAGAGGAAAAGAATGGAGAGGAAAAGCAGCAAGTGTGGGATGATGAAAGCAGAGGATCAGCAAAAGGAAATAAAAATACAGTTGACTCACGGAAGAAGGATTACTGAGATTCTTCAGTCTCCCCTTTTAAATATCCTTCGAACACCTTGTGCAGAATGGGGTCAAGAGTGTATAGACCTGGGCTTAAGTTTGTCTTTCCTTGTTTTATCTAGCACCTTAATTAATCCTCACATGAAAGCCAGCTGCCTCAAATGTAATGGTCTTGACTGCATTAAATGGCTAAAAACACCTCTGTTTTTATTTGTTCTTGTAAAACTGAGTCTTCTTTGTAATATTTTGTTCCTGCTGGAAAATGTCTTAGAGCAGAGGTAAAAGATCAAGGCCATATACTGTTTATATTTACATACATATAAATACAAACATATATATATGTATATATATATATATATATATATATATATATATATATATATATATATATATATATTATATTTATATATATAAAAATATATATATATATATATATATATATATATATATAAATAAATATATATATATATATATATATATATATATATATATATATATATATACATATATATACTTTCCCAACAGTGTTGGCAATCTGGATCTCAGCAATGTAGCCAATGAACTTCTCTCTCCTGGCCAGTAACTTACAACAGTCAACTAACCACCAGGTATCGCATTCACTGCTAAGGTCATCATAGACACGATGTATTTTTAGGGGAAAAAGGCTTCAGTAACTGCAAACCCCGACTAACATTGAAATCGGGAACCAAGCGCTGAGACCTATGAGGTCATTCGGCACTGACAGAGAACCTGAGGGTAGAAAGGTTCGAAAGGCGTAACAGGAGGAAAACCTCGCAGTTGCACTATGAAACAACTGATAGAAGAGGGTGGCAAGAAAGATGAAAAACGAGAATATGAACGGAGGTACAGTAAGAGGAATGAAAGGGGTTGAAGCTAGGGGCCGAACGGATGCTGCAAAGAACCTTAAGTAAAGCCTACAGTGCACCGCTTGTGGCGCACTGACAGCACTGCCCGCCTATGGCTGTCGCTGGCTTTGTGAGGCAGGTTTCAATGACCTTCTCACCATTAATTTAGAAATTATATTCCAACCCACAGCCGCCTCTCACATAAAACTGTATGTATCGTATATTGTTAAATTTTAAGTATTAATTAGCAACTCAGTAAACAACGGGACTGAAGAAAGGCCATGAACACATGAATATTATCCATGGGTGACCCATATCATTACCGAGGTATAACCCCATTAGTATGAGGTGTATATTGCCCAATAAATATTACGGTGAATGAATCTATGATTATCACCTATAATGAGCCGACAGTTATTTTCAATTAATGAATCATGAATGTGTCGGCATAAGCATTAATAAAAAAAAATCAAACCATGTCAATTAGCTTATCACTAATTAATTAAATATTATCATCTCAACGCACAAACTGATACGACTCATTTAATAAATCCATAAATATTATCCAAAAATTATATGAATAATTTCATGATTTAAACATCGGACATGACAAGAGTCATTAAATCCATGCATGTTGTAAGATAAAGATAACAATTCCATGAATGTAAATCGAGTTTTTCATTTATTTCTGTATAACGTCATATCTCATCGGCCAGAATTCTGATCAGAAAGCCAACAAGTAAAAAACTTCGACACAATATACTTTTCTGTACAGCGTATAATGCTGTATGAAACTTTCAGCCACAGACAGCCAGGCGCACGATCAAGGCTAACTTTAACTTTAAATAAAATAAGAACTACTGAGGCTAGAGGGCTGCAATTTGGTATGTTTGATGATTGGAGGGTGGATGATCAACATACCAATTTGCATCTCTCTAGCCTCAGTAGTTTTTAAGATCTGAGGACGGATGGACAGACACAAAGCCATCTCAATAGTTTTCTTTTACAGATAACGAGAAATGATCTCTTTTTTTTTTTATTGGACAAGTTTCTTGGGTGCAAATTTGAGAGCTACCGTACGACTTTAACAGCATTACGACGCATCCGTTGTCTTCGATCATACATAACCACCTGCTTCAAGCAACAGACCCTAAAGCATCGATTAACCTCAATAAAAGACGCTCACTGAGCAGAAGTCGACCTGTCAATAGTCACCTCACTTCTATTATTAATAATATGTTAACATGTAAGATGGCGGCAATGTGGATATAATATATCAACCGTATGGAGCGAATGATCTGTTAGCGTATTTCGTTCGTTGTTAATCAATGACCCCATTATTTTTTTGCATCATAAAGCCGGCAGAATGTTTCCTAGGCTCTTATTTGTGACTTTGACTTACTAAACTCAATTTAAAAACGTTTACAAAAGTGGATAAAGTTCACTTCGATTTTCAAAAGACTTTCCCTCCCCACCCCCCAGAAAAAATATAGAGTTTTACGTATTATTCAGTCAGGGAGATATAAAAAGATAGGAAGAAATATCAGTACTGCTGTACCGTCTACTTCAGGTAATCCCATAGAGAATAACGACCTGGTATTCCCTTTGTCCAACACACACACACACACACACACACACACACACACACACAGGCAAAACTCAAGAAAATACCTAGTTTTGTCATCCATTAGGAAAGAATTAAGGAAAAATGCTTGTTTTACCTAACCCGAATACTTTAAATCCCAACAATTTCATATGTTCTGGGGTAATGCTTCAAAAGACAATGGTTCGCTATTCTAGTTGCAATTCATCTCATATCTAGGCGAGTTATGATAGCGTCAGTGACCCTTTAACTGTTAAAGCGGAAAATATCCTCCGATCTCACTTTCCATTTCCTGTGTCGCTCTCTCAGAAGCGCTCAAGACTGGCGCTTCGTGTCGGGGCGTTATGACATCACAAGCAGACATCACTGTGACAACAATACGGATTACTGGATGATCACTACTGTCCTAAAATTAATGTATCCTTTGTGATCCTTCTTCTTCGACAGGCAGCATCTCTTCAGAGTCCCTATAGGGGGATAGTGCCGTCAGTCCACCTCACGCCGTGCACTGTAGACACTACTTAAGGTTCTTCGCAGAGTCCCCTTGGCCCCTAGCTGCAACCCCTTTCATTTCTTTTACTGTACCTCCGTTCATATTCTTTCTTCCATCTTGTTTTTTTCCACCATATCCTATCAATTGTTTTACAGTGTCAGGTTATCCTCCTGTTACGCCTTTCCAACCTTTCTACTCTCAATTTCTCTTTCAGCGCTGAATGACCTCATAGGTCCCGGAGTTTGGTCTTTAGCATAAATTCTATCTTCCATTCAATTCCACTCCATTCTCTTCAGAGGACATTATCAATGAAGAAATTGCTGTCATGGTGAAAGCTTCTCCAAGTAAACTCAGTTACTGAGTCATGTGAAATCTTGTCATCTATCTGATACGTAGCACTTTAACAATAACTGAATGAATCAGGGACTGTATTGCTTCCACTAAAGTGGAATGGTCAGAAAATAACGACACCGTGCTCAATATGACAGCGCAATTTTCTAATACTTCTGGTTTTTTAACTAAATTTTCAAGGTGGAAACGATGAATTTGGGGTTATTGTGCCTATTCTCCCATGGGTATACTTAAGCCCCGGATGGGGTTACCCTGTCAGTCTCAATTATCTACTAAACGTTCAGCCAACAAATGCATATTGACGCCTGACCCCGTCAATGTTTGTATAAGAGCTGCTATTCACCCTCGTCATAATGGAAGTATATTCTATTATATACAATCTTTCGAAATTTACGTTGGTTATCATTTACTAGGACTTAACTCACCGTTCTATTAAAGTTAGAGCAATTTCCCTATATAATACTTTGATGTCAAGCTTAAGTCTATACTAAAATGGAAAACTGCAGTATCTGCAAAATTTTTGGAACTGAGATATGCCACCTATTGGGTTCGTGAAACACAAAATACACAAGTTACTGCAGTTTCAGAATGATTCTTCATTGCTTTCCATGAGTATTTAGGGGGTCCCATTTGCAGTATCTGCAAAATCAGTAGTCAGGCAAGGGAAAACTGCAGTATCTGCCGTTTTCCTCAGTTTTGTATTTTTGTAGATACTGCAGTCTTCAATTTCAGGGCAGTATAGTACCTGACATCACGTTGCCCATATATTCAGCAGAATAATCATTCAACATCATTTTCTCATTTCCAAAACTGGAATTCTCACATGCCTAGTTAAAGAGCGGGGTTAACGCCTATGCCCAGTAAACGCGAGGCGTTAGTAAACTTGTAACAACTGTTATGGGCAATATGGACATGAGCAGTCCTGTGCAATGGCAAGATATCACTTTAGAGAAAGGCCAAAACCCAATGAATGGTACGTGAAAACAAATGAGTCTTGAAGCAAGACCCGTTTAACGAGAAATAAGACATATACATGAAAAAACGAACAGGTCTTTAAGCAAGACCCATTTAACGTGAAATAAGAAATATACATTACAAAAAATCCTCAAGATTCAAAAGAAAACCTTAAGAATTTAAAGCAGCCAAAAATAAAACCAGCAAATACGAATACCTCACGGTATCAGAAGCACCGCATAATTATTGCTGGCAAACGTAGCGAACAAAACCAAGAAATAAATCTCGCCAAAGAAAGCAATAACCAGCAAGGGTCTGCAAACAAATTCCTGAAAATGTGACTTAATCCTCACAATATTATTTCAAACTTAGCTGCACGTCAGCTCGTTAACTGAGGGCAGAATACCGGCGATTTACTACGAAAAGAAGACGCTGAACGCTGAGCCCATAAGATTTCTATACCGCATCGACTTAGCCTAAAGCATATCTCTTCCTCATGAAAAGGATCCTCAATTTATCTATTACACCCATACACAAAACATGATTATTCTACATATGCTGCATCAAAATAAAAAAGGTATCTTCGCTGACACTATTTCTAACATACGCCCCGAATCCCAAAATCTGTCTGCAAACAAATATAATCTTACCTCCTATTCGACGTTAATGCGTAGAATCAGTGTTCAAAGAAGTCACTACAGCACAACCTGAAAGATAAAGACACTTGAATTAACAAAAGACTAAGAGGCTTAATTTTGCCAAATTAACAAAAACTACCCAATGTCCAAATTCACATAAGTTTTTTATGTCATTCACTTAGCCAGTCACCTCGTGTCAGATAACACAAAATGAGGTTTGAGGACTCCTACTTTGCAGATTTCACAACATACTAGAAAAGATTCATGTATCCCTTAAAATTTCATACACAAATTAAAATATACGTGCACATGAACAAAAATACTATATGCAAAGATCAATATAGCCTACACTGAAAGCATACAGTGGCAGACGTGAATAAGAGGAAAAAGTACCTTCGATGTTACTAACGCACAATAACATTTTTTAAACCTAGAAACCAAATGACAATCACAGGAGCGTCTTACTTTTACCTCAACATATTATAAAGGATAATCCACCGTGTATATTTAGGTCCAAAGTAACGCCACTTATATAAGATACCCTGTGTGACTGCTTCGTCTTATATTTAGATTTTCTTGTGGATTCCCCTTCGCAAATTTATATTCCTGCAGCTAACATGTGACAAAAAGGACTGAGAGGAAACGCCTAATTAAGTGAATAAAACAAGACCAGTGAATGCAAACCAAAATGCTTGAGGGCGTACACCCCAGTAAGATTAAAGCACTGAACATTTCCGTGGTTACAAAAATTTCAGCTCTGCACACACACACACACACACACACACACATATATATATATATATATATATATATATATATATATATATATATATATATATATATATATATATATAGAGTATATATATATATAATATATATATATATATTACACAGTATTTTTTTAATTAGGAGTTCATCTCCTTAATATGTCATCTCCATTACATCTCCTTCCCTTCAACCACCCAACATTTAGGATTTTTAAGCCTTGCTGTGACCGATTGCTGTTCCCACCACATTGTTGACGTCCAAGTTTCGTTAATGTTACCACAAATGTGTCATCAATCTGTAGTTTCACTTCTGGTCACCCACCCAAAAACTGACCAAAATCCCATGTAGTTTAATTTTACCAATGGAGAGAACAGTTACACCGGTCATCATACTTCTGGGCATTCACTGGCTGTCACTCAAACGAATACTGACCAAGCCAAGCGTTACTCTACTTCATTCATCTGAACGTTTCTGCGTGTTTTGACGGTCACTTTCGAAATGCAATTTGCGAAATTTGAAAGAATTGTTAATATACAATAAAAAAATATCTTATTAGGGTTTACCCTTGGATGACAACTGACCTTTACCCAAAATCTATTTTTACAAAACATTCTGACCCACAGTCATTCAAGAGCAGCTAGCTCCTTTGTGCTTTTTTTATGCACTGGGCATGGGAGAGACACATAACTGGGTTGGGATGGTAAGATTGGTCGGGGCATGGAGGTAGAACAGCGTTGTGGCGGGGGGTATTCTAGTAAAAGTGACGACGGGTCACATTGGGACCCATGAACTAACGCCTTAAACGAGTAACCTTTCCGTGTGAAGATTATTGCAGAGACTTAAAAATCCAAGTGATGTAAAAGAAAGAACCAAGATTACGTTGGGTTTACTCTCGTCTTGAGTAAGCAAGTTTGCTTTGCTTGTTAAAATGGGTTGCCTAAGAAGAAACAGTATCTCGATGCTGTTTATGAATAATACTCTAATCCTCCAATTCGTGGTAATATCATACGATTTCCCTCTAAGATAACAGTTAACATCATATGATTTCCCTCAAGAATAACAGTTAATATCATAAGATTTCCTTCCAAAAATAACACTTAATATCATATGATTCCCCCTGTAGGAATAACAGTCATTAAAGAGTTAAAGTAAAAAAAAAATAAAGAATTCCTCCAGAGAATGTGGCCAAGACGACACAAGAAAATACGTTTCCTTCTGACTCCAGATTTAGCGCGCATAGCCCGGCGCTTGAGGGCATCATTATTTAGGCTCGAGCACCTATTAAAATTTTAAGCCGAAAGACAAAGTTGCCCTTATACGAAAAATCCTTTCTTTTTTTACCTCAGTATTTTGTATAAAGTCTTACATCGATATTTTTTGGATATACAGTAGAATGACTTGAATATTATCTAATGACCTACATAGTATTCAAGTTATTTCACAATTTACTGGCAAGCTTACTTGAGGGTAAAATGGAAAAAACACAATCTCCAAATTTAAAAATAATCACCCCAAAAATGTGTGTGTGTGTGTGTGTGTGTGTGTGTGTGTGTGTGTGTGTGTGTGTGTGTGTGTGTGTGTATATGTATATATATGGGTGTATTATATATATTTTATATATGTGTGTTATATATGTGTATGTATATATATATATATATATTTATATATATATAATGTGTGTAAATACATGCACAATTTTCTTACGGTGTATATATGTATATGTGTGTATATACAGTATCACACACACACATTTATATATTATATACATATGCATAAATATTCACTGAACCATGACAGATCTAATAATAAAGATTATTTTTTTATGCAAAGACTGATGAGATAATCCAATGCCAATGTGAAGCAAGGAAAAGATGGAAATCAGAAAAAGGAGAGATAATTCCATACTCTGGTAATAAAAGGAAAGGCGTACAACACAGCAACTGTAAACAATGGACTGACAAGTGTTCCAAGGCAACCTGAAGGGAGTAAAAACACTCGCCCTCAGCTCAAAGGAACAGTAAATGAATGAATGAATGACGAAATTAAGGCCATAAAGCCAAGCACTAGGGGGGCAACTTCAACCTTACGGTAGTGAAAAGAAGTCTGAGGGATTAGACTTGAATTGAATCGGATTGAATTAAATACAGAATTTAGGCCAACGGCCAAGCACAGGGGTATTTGAGGTCATTCAGCGCTGAAACAGAAACTGACAGTAAAAAGGTTTTAAAGTTGCAACGTGAGTAAAACCTCGCAGTTGCGCTATGAACCAATTGTTAGGAGAGAGTGGAAAGTAAGATGGAAGAGAGAGAATATGAAAGGAGGTAGAGTAAAAGGAGCGAAAGGGATTGCAGCTAGGGGCCGAAGGGACTGCAGAGAACTTTAAGTAATGCCTACAGTGCACCGCATGAGGTGAGGAGAGATTAGACAGCAAGAGGATGACATCCAAAATACAAATGGGATGAATAACAAAGATCTAAGGCAAAACTGGGAGAAACCCCACAATGACACTAACAAGTAATAATTAGAAAGGCTGGACAGCAAGATGGAGGAAAGGAAGCAAGAATGGAGGCCAAGTATTAAGTTTAAACGGTAGGTGCTGCTAGGGGCCTGAGGGACGCTGCACGCACTCTTCAGTAGTACATACAGTGCACCACATAAGGCGCACTTACGGCACTACCCACCTATTGGGCAAAAGAGCAGTGGCCGAAATAGTATCTAAGAAAAAGGGGGGGGCGGGGTAAATAACATATTCTATAATACAAAGCGATTAATAAAGAGCAAGAAAATGTTCAGTAAAGGCAAATGAGCTAATTGCACCTGAGTCCAGATTATGTCAAATGTCTCAGAGTTTGAGCAACGAGAAATTCTACAAAACAAATCCGGACCTTTCGGGGTTTTTACAGTCAGACAAAATTCAGAATGTAACCCATCATCAGCAAACAAAGGGGACCTTCATTTTCTTCCAATCTAAACTGTAGGCCCAGAGGAATATTCTCAAACATAATTCATATTATATAAACATACGAAGCATTTGCAAAAACTTCCCAGAGACTTTGCGTCGACGCTAACTCCAAAGCTGTCGCATCCCTGCCAACATCTGCAGTTATCTCGCAAGCTATGGAATTCTACTGTTGCTTCAGTCTATGTATATCCGTACGGCTGTAAATGAATACACTTGCCCAGATATGCGTGTACAGTCCTCTCCGAATCTGAATACTATAATCCTTTCCTAAGGTGAGGGAACCACGAATTACCATTTCAATCAAGTTGTTATCGAGGTTCCTAAAGCCTCCAGTAAAGTCGGACGGAATTGTTCTGACGAAGATGTACAAATGGATCTTAGCCAATACAGCGGAACCGAAGGGGAATTAACGAAGCTGATAGATTAATTACTAGCACCCACGAATTCAACAATTAAGTATTTTCCCATAAAGGAAGGAGTGAAAACAGTCGATGGAGTAATGAGCATCGCCCTTAAATAGAAGATAGTATTTAGGCCAAAGGCCAAGCCCTGGGACGTATGATGTCATTCAGCGCTGAAAGGGAAATTGACAGTAAGGAGGTTTAAAAGGTGTAACATGAGGAACCCCTCGCAGTTGCACTATGAAACAATTGTTGGAGAGGGCGGAAAATCAAATGGAAGAAAGAGAATATGAACGGAGGTACAGTAAGAGGAATGAAAGCGGTTGCAGCTAGGGGCCGAAGGTACGCTGCAAAAAGCAGCGCTCCCAGATGCCAATACTACCAACCAGCCGAATTCTACCATAAAACCAACCAAAATCCCGCCAAATGGAAATCTAAACCAGCCGAAAAAACCGTCAAATCTGGGAACCCTGCCTCTAGTAATGTCTACAGTGCACCGCATGAGGTGTACTGACGGCAATACCCACTCCGGGAACCCTTAAATGGATTTGCAAAAATCCTCTTATGAACTGGAAAGGACAAACCTTCCCAAAGGCAAATGAGCATACGTCTGTGTTGTAACAAATCATTTCGGGAGCGAATGAACAGGTTTTGATGGAAAAGGTTAATCACCAAGACGGGAATTATTGAAAAAATTAATAACTTCACTGATATCATGTCTTTTCATGTGCCTACAGTACATTCCATCGGTATTAACCCGGTATGTATCCACCTACGCGTCACCTCCGAGGTGCTAGTACTAAACATGGTGGAAGCTCAATGAGACGCCTTGTTTAGTACTAGCCCCTCGGGATCAAGGTATTATATACACCCATTTCTATATATTTATATATATTAGTAAACGATATCTTTGATCCCCGGGGCTAGTACTAAACACGGTGTCCCATTGAGCTTCCGCCATGTTTAGTGCTAGCACCTCGGAGGTGACGCGTAGGTGAATACATACCGGGTTAATACCCATTCTAACACTCACCTCCATTTTGACCTCATGAGTCTCACTTTCACCGACTAAACATGTATTCTTTAATTATTTCATGATCTGTCTTTTCACCTTTGCAACACTATCTTATTTCTATATTTCTCAATCAGTCAACTCTTCGTAATAAACATAACATGTAAACAATTAACATCAACAGATTCCACCCCTATTTCATGTCCACTCAAACTGATGCACCATTTTCATTAAGAATGAATGAAGAATATCCTTTCGATATTTAATATAATCCTAATGTTCATGAATCAAGATACAACTTTAGAATCCATATATTAATTTATATTACTGTAAAAATGATTTCTCACTAAGGGCTTCTAATGAGGAAAATATACGTTCTTTTCAAGGGCTTTATAAGTCACATGAACCTGGGTGAGTGACATTCAGTTTTTTTATGATATACTGCACAGTGTCATGTTTAACGTCTCGATCCATATTAACTTATCTAATACACTAAAAAGAATCGTTTAATGACAGGTTCGTAAGGGTTTATATACATACATATACTTATATTATATTATATTATATATATACATAATACATTATATATACACATATACTATAGTATATTATATATATATGTATACATATTTTAATATAGTTATATTATATACATATGTATATATATTCTAATATATATATATATATATATATATATATATATATATATATATATATATATATAATGATCCTCAATAATGATCCTCAAGATGGGGGATCGAAAAGGGAAGGCCGGGGTTGGGGGATGAGTTCGGGGCGGGGGGGGGGGCGTGTTATTACAGGTCCTGACACCCACATACGGAAATAGGTTTATTCTTGTCACAAAAAAACCCTTTCACATCGTATCGTGTCACCACTTAACTTCCATTTTTTTTTTTAAATTCATTTAAGTAAGACACATTTTAAATGTAATTTACACCCAATTTACACCCATGCATACATAAGGGGATAGATATAAGGTATTTTTGGAAGAGCGGCAGGACTTAAAATAAATTAAATTTCTTTGGGGCCTTGCACCACCATCGCTTCAATTGGCATGAGGGGCTACGGTTTCAGAATATGGAAGTCATGAAGCCACTAAAGTTCTAAAACAAAATTTCATAAATTCAATAAAGAGTATCTGGCCATGAAGCCCACGCGGTATTACCTTCTGCGCCACTGACTATTTTGTTGAAATGACCGTTTTATTCGGAACACATTTCACACTTTCACTGCAACTTATGAACGTTTTATTCGGAACACATTTCACACTTTCACTGCAACTTACGTAACGAAAACAAATGACATGGAATCCACATAACACTATGATGAACTATTATCGGTTGTCATGAACAGCTAAGGCACAAAAGTTTAACACTAAAAAAAAAAAAAAAAAAAGTCACTCAAGAAAGAAACATCACAGTAATCTCAACATCTAAACACGTACCGTAGAAATTTCATAGTTTCTGCAAATAAAAAATTTTTCTGGGCATTGCAGATTCTTGGCCTTGATTTTACCATGTTATATATTAGTTTTCATATAACAGTATTACCTCTAGCCTAACCTCCACCCCTAGCCCCCTAGAAAATGACAGACTGAAAGCTGACGGTAGTAACGTCAAAGCTAAAGCCAGCCTAACTCACCTCAGGTCATGCCGGCGCTCGCATAAGCCTAGGCAAGACGCTTACACTGGAACTAACAGGCTTTGGTTTTGGCTCCTTCACGCCTTACAGTATTACTGTAATCTTAAAGTCAACACTAAAATGAAACTTTCGATAATACGTTGTAGGCGGTATGTGACCACAATTAGGCCATGGAAGCCAACAGACCGGAGTAAACGTGCGTAATTTTTTGCCGCACTCAAACCTTCGTCAACTCCCGAATGAAGTTTAAACACGTTTATTTTCCACCCGATGTAGTAAGGGACTATAACAACGTCTATGCTTTATAACGATAGTTCTTTGCATACACTGTGGCTGCATTTCCTCTTTTTTTTTATTAACTAGTATATTATGCATTTATATGATTATTATTTTTATTCACTGCTAATCCCTTTTGTTAATTTTGATATTACAACCTAGTATAAGATATTAAACGAGTTGAAGGCTGTGTTTATAAAACTGGCAAGATAGTGTGGTTATATTGCTTTTAGTGGATTTCTCTGTAATAGTTCATAAAACAGGCAAGACGATGGTTATATTGCTTATTGTGGATTTCTCTGTAATAGTTCGCTCTTATGGTGGCTTTCTCTGTAATAACTCACTCCTGTAGTGGATTTCTATGCAATAAATCACTCTTATAGCGGATTTCTATGTAATAACTCACTATTATAGTTGATTTCTCTGTAATAACATCACTGTTACAGTGAATTTCTGTCATAACTCACTCTTTTTACTTGTTTAAATAATACAGATCCTTACAACCTACCAAGTCGTCCTGAAGGTAAGTTCTGAGGTTCTGTAACAAAAGAAATGCAATATTCAAGCAGAAGGTGACTGACGTTCATAGCAAGCATTATTCATACACCTCCAAACTCATACAAAGTGGAAGGGAAGCTGCGAAGCATCAGTCAGGCATGCACATAAATACTGCATCATTAAGAGGGTCTAAAGCACAGAAAGTTGAATTCTCTCTCTCTCTCTCTCTTTGCGTGGAAGTTCCTGAATACTATTATGAAAAGACACAAAACATTTTCAAAGCATTTAAACATTTTTGCTGTGACTCAAAATCACTCATTAAAAACCTCTGGCATTAAGGAGTAAAAAGTTCTTTAAATTCACAGTTGCCTTCAGAAAATTATAAAACAATGCGCTAATTGCTTCTGTGATAATATGTGCAGAGATAATTCAAAACTTAAACATTTCATTTGCAGGAGAATCATATATAAAATAGAAGCATACTGCCTGTGCCCATTTTACCTTTACAATCTCACTTATATTCATTTGCTGTTTATGTGTTATCATATTTGTTTTCTGAATTGATTTTGTTTGTTTTTTTATTTTTGTTTTTTTTTCTTTCTTATATGAAGAGTTTATTTGTAGGAAACATATTTTGCATGTTAATGGCCTTTTAGGCTTGTTCCACACGAATAATAATAATAATAATAATAATAATAATAATAATAATAATAATAATAATAATAATAATAATACCCCCAAGGCACTAGAATGAGCATCTTTTGCTGTACTTATGAATCCGCTGAGTTTTAATGAAAACCTACATATAAATATGCATGCATATACTCAGAGGATCAGATGGATGGATCTGGTGAGGAGGGATATGGGTGAGGTGGGACTGGGGGAAGAAGATGCAAGGAATAGAAGAGACAGATGGAGAAAGTTGACTCGAGCAGCCGACCCTGCTATACAGTGGGATTAATAAGGTCGAAAGAAGAAGAAGATGCATGCAGATACACATATGCACATTAATAGAGTAAGTGTATATATAATATATATACATATATATATATGTATACATATACATATATATATACAGTATGTATATATATATATATATATATATATATATATATATATATATATGTATGTATGTATATATATATATATATATATATATATATATATATATATATATATATATATGAGGTGTCCCAAAAATAATGAAATTAAATTCACAAAGTAAATTTTTTTTGAAAATTTTTACAGAGGAACATTGTCTCCCCTCACAATAACATCCCCTGGAATTTGTCTCCCTCAAAATAACGTCCTCTAGAATAACTACAGCGGTTCCAGCGACTTTTCCATTCTTCGCAGCAGTGCTGGAAGTCATTTTCCGAAATGTTGTTAAGTGTGGCTCGTTCTCTAAGCTCTCAAAATGAGTCCCTTTGAAATGAGATTTCAGTTTTGGGAAAATGAAAAAGCCACAGGGGGGCCAGATCTGGGCTGTAAGCTGGGTGTGGAAGCGTCGCAATGGATTTCCTGGCCAAAATTCGTTGATAGACAAGGCGGTGTGAAATGGTACATCGTCGTGGTGAAGGATCCAAGAAGTGGCAGTTTCAGGGCGAACCCGCAAAACTCTTTTTCTCAAACGTTCTAGAACTTCTCGGTAAAAGGTTTGGTTAACAGTGGTCCCTTGAGGTACAAACTCTTCGTGGATGACCCATTTTGCATCGAAAAACACAATCAACATCGATTTCACTCGAGATTTGGTCATGCGTGCTTTCTTCGGTTTGGGTGATGTTGGAGTGAGCCACCCACAACTTTGACGTTTTGTTTCGGGACCGTACTCGAACACCCATGATTCGTCACCAGTAATCACTCTATTTAATATGTTTGGTTCAGTAGACAAACGAATGACAATATCCTGACAAATGGAAAGACGAATTTTTTTCTGTTCCTCAGTCAAGTTCTTGGGCACAAGTTTGGCACAAATCTTCCTCGTGTTCAAATCCTCGGTAACAATCCGATGGACGACTGTTTTTGGTATTCCTGCTTCATCAGCGATGAGTCTGATGAGTCTGATGTTCATTCGCCTGTCAGCGTCCAGGACAGCCTCCACACGGGCAACATTTTCATCTGTTCTTGATAATGAAGGGCGCCCAGGTCGTGGTTCAACTTCAACATTTTCACTGCCGTCCTTGAAGGCCTTATGCCATCTGTAAATCAGAGCATGTTGTCCATATGCAGAATTAATCATTGCAACCGTTTCTGAAAAGGATTTTCCAAGTAAAGCACAAAATTTGATAGCACAACGTTGTTCGACAGATGGCTGCATTTCGGATTGAAACGGGACTGCCAGACACAGCGGCACCTCTTAACACACTTCTAATTGCTTGTATTCAACTGACAGTAGTTACAGTGTCTCCTCCATACCCCTACCTACCTACCTCACTCCCTGATTGTGTTACACACCACGACCACCAAGGATTAAAAAATTAGTTTCATTACGTATATATATATATATATATATATATATATATATATATATATATATATATATATATATATATATATATATATATATACATATATGGCCGATTGAAAGGAATAGAAAATGGAAGGAAAAACGTGTGGGTTCTAATCCTGGAAGAAGCGAAAGAACCAAAGAACCGCCTTGTATGAGATAAAAGATTACAGGGGCATGTGAAACTCAAGCAGGTAAAGTGGGAGGAGCGAAAAGCTTGATAAATTATGGTAAATCTGAAGACTGCTCCCTTGGAGCATTTTAATTCATTATAAATGTCCCCATTTCTATTTATATCTTTCCTGTAATTCTATACATCTTAGAGCGGTCTTTCAGTAACTTTAAAAGAAATTAAAAGCCCTTTGGGGGTGTGTGTGTGTGAGAGAGAGTGTGTGGGTGTAAGTGTGTGTGTGTGTATGTATATCATCTGTACGTAGGCATGACAACGGAAATTAATTCTCACTGTTTCTCTGTTTCTACTGATGACATTGCAGGCGGAGTAAGTGGAAATTTAATTTTCTCTCTCTCTCTCTCTCTCTCTCTCTCTCTCTCTCTCTCTCTCTCTCTCTCTCTCTCTCTCTCTCTCTCTCTCTCATTTAATCGGCTTCCGAGTAATCTTCCTTTGAGCGTAGACTGTATTTGCTAAAACGAAAACATTCAGTAATCTTCCTATCGTCAAAGCCCACGTTCTACTAACGATTACAAACCTTTTTTAATCAATAAACTCTCCATTCTTCCTGTCAACGATTTACTATATCATCTGACGTTCTGGTTGGAAAGATCTAACTCTGAACTTATTCGAATTCTGGCCGTTTTTCGTTCTTTTACAGCTGTAAGTTCATCACGCTGTATAAAAACACTATTATTTCTTCTCCGTTTCTTTTTCTTCAGCCGCTAACGAAGTTCGAAGACGCTTATGTCTTCCACGAGTGTCTTTTCGCTCGCTTACTGTCTGTCTGCTTCCTTACAAGGCATATAAAAGAATATTTGTGGCTTGCACTGAAATTCTTGGAGGGATGGGTTGTAGACGTAAGACAGAAGATTGAATTTTGGGATGAATTTAAATTCAGATGCAAATGGGGATGTAGATCCAGGATGCATTTTTCAGTAATAAATTCCAAGATAAACCAACTGAGATATAAGAACTTTGATGTCTATTTGACTGCGGTTTGTGTTATTGATTATCGCGTTGAAATCATTTTGTTTCTAATATTAAAAGCAGCATTACTTTACATGCAACCTTTCATGGAAGCATTGTTCTATTATTTAGTTAACAAAGAGGAGAAATGATACACAACTTATTTCTTCCATTCGTATTTAACCTTCACACTTCACTTCCATAGTGGAGGGTTGGCTCAACAATCCTTTCATACATTCCCACCTTGGCTTCAAAAGTCTGTTATAAATCTTTTGCATATCCCCAGTTACTTTTCTTGCTTCACCAACTCTTCGACTCACCTCTTCTCTCATCATTCCATCATCCATTACATATTTGCTCCCAAATACTTACACCAGTCAACTGCTTCCATTCTTCCACCATCCATATCATAACTCATTGCTCCATGATCCTAGTTTCCATTTACTCTCACAACCTTATTCTGGTCACATTTACTCTCAAATTTTTCTGCTTGCAAACACTTTTAAACTTGTATGAGTTTCTCCAGTTGCTTTTCATTATCCCCAATTTGCACTGTATCAACTGCAAGCTCCAGCCATTCTACACGATCTGCCAGTCATTTATCCCACAACTTTGCTCCTGCATCGACTTCTCGGATCAGTCTGCCCAAAAAGATACTGAACCGCTTAGGAGACGCAACACACCTTTGTCTTGGATCCTCTTTCACACCAAACCAGTCACTCTCTCGCCTGCATGTCTGCTCATTTCATTGGCCTCTTTTCCTTACCATACAATCTTAACAGCCTACACCACAGACAATCTTTCCCTTTTACTTTAACATTTCTTGTACAATTGTTTCATTAACAATAAACTTTTACATACACACTCTCTTCCCCGTTTAATCCCACAATTTGTTTCCCTTACCAGTCTTTCTGTCATATATTCTACCATATTTTTTCCTCCTTTATATCGTGAACAACATTATATATACACACACACACACATATACTGTGTATATATATATATATATATATATATATATATATATATATATATATATACCACATGCACTATTTATTGGCAGAAGTATAAAAACCCAGTAAAATATCTCCAGTGAAAAATCAAATTGCCTCAGTCATCGATTTTAATGTGATATGCGATAGGTAATAACACAAGGACAATGAAAATAAAACTGCAAGAAAAAATCATGACCGAATACATAAGGATTCCTGTGACTGCGAAGACTTACGAGTGAATACAGCTGCAAACATTCAGCAATTGATTTTGTGATTGAATGCATGCTCGTGTTTCTTTTTTTTTCACTGTAGCGTTGCTTGCATGCCACTCTCTCTCTCTCTCTCTCTCTCTCTCTCTCTCTCTCTCTCTCTCTCTCTCTCTCTCTCTCTCTCTCTTAAAATTCGGAACCGTTAGGTAACTGAAAAACATTTCAAGGACTGAGGTGAAGTCTCTGAAGGACTCTTAATCTAGTTTCACTTATGGAGACACGAGGACCGACCGATATAATGAGCCAGACACACACAGTCTTCTGGCATTCTGCCAGTACCAGAGAGGCAGAGAAGCCAGGAGAGAGAAGACAGGAGTAAGAAGACAGGAGAGAGAGGACAGGTTAACCCAGCAAAGGAGGAGGAGGAGGAGGAGAATGTGTAAGAATTAAGCCTCCCAAAGGGAGAAGGAATAAGCTTGCCAGATCTAAAAATAGATTTCATAATCAGGTTCCAAACGTGGCAGAATGAGAAAAATCGTTCGACAGAGGTAAATTAAATAAGTCGAACGAGGCATCCCATTATATATTTATATAAACAATGATAGATTATTACAAAGGATATCCTTATGAATGATGCGGACAAAAATGTTTTAGTGAAACGAATAGAAGAAAACAAATGTTCTAAAGACCGAATGACTCAATTAATTCTTAAAGCTGATTCACGGTTAAAAGCAGTGTTCCATGCACTAAAATAAATGTATTAAAAAGTACTAATATAGTAAGCTATAGAAGATTCACGTGGCATTGAATAATTGCACCAACTGTCTTATTCAGAGCAGAAAATATTCTAAACATCCTCAGAGAAGATTTAATAGATGCTTCGAAGGGCTGGCTGCCTGGTGCTCATGAAGAAATCTCCATCTTAGTGAACTAATGGAGAGAGAGAGAGAGAGAGAGAGAGAGAGAGAGAGAGAGAGAGAGAGAGAGACTCTGGAGGAATAAACGGTTGAATAAATCACTCTCTTAATTTTCTGGCATTTTTCCAGCTACGTGGGAAAAGGGGGAGAGAGAGAGAGAGAGAGAGAGAGAGAGAGAGAGAGAGAGAGAGAGAGAGAGAGAGAGAGAGGAAAAAAAGCCAAAAGCCCGAAAGCATGTCTGGCAAAGCGAAGAATGGAGTCGGAAACTTTTATTATTATGTTTTTGCTCCACTTTTGTATTCCTGAGAAAATAAGAGGTCATTTTAAACTTGATTTCTGGTGCTTTTCAAAATGGTGCACATGCAACATAGGAACATGGACTACGACGAATGGAACCATGTGGATATGTAGGTGGCACTGGGACTTAAATTCACTGATTAACAATTGATATAATTATCATCATTAATTAACAAGTGATGTTATCCTAGCTCGCTGTATGAAAATGCTGTGAATTTAATAACATTAGAGAAAGACTTTTAAAGTGCATTCAGCATGAAAGGTAGAATCGTCATCTTAAAATCCCTTCGAGGATATTCACCCTGCAGCGCAAAGCAAATAATTCTTTGTAAGCTGAATAAGCCTTCTTTAACAATAAAAACATAACACTATATAACAAAAGTAAATTTGGATGCTCAATTCAGAGCTTGAATATCAAAAATAACGAAAGTGAACGGGAACAACAACAACAACAATAATTACGGCTGATTCACATTATAACATCACGTCACCGACACATCACGTCACGTCAAGTACGTGAGCATTTCTCACATGTAATCAGATGGATTTGTCCACACCATCACGTCACGTCACCATCAAGCACAAGGCATCCACCGTTACGTCACGGCACGTTTTCTTGGAAAGAAAATTTTGACGTGACGTGACGTGACGGTGCTTATGCAAGTTTCTTACTGATAAATCTGCAAGTCGCTGAGGTTGGGCACGAACTGAACGGGTCTGTGATGGATAGTGTGAATACAAGGCACGGCTGAAGTGACGGTGACGTGACGTGATGAGTCGGTGACGTGACGGTATAATGTGAATCAGCCTTTATTATCATTTAGCTCTTGTTCTTCATTAGTCAGGTGAGACATTTTCTTACGATCTTAGCATCTTGTCCTTGCGACGTGCTGAAGAGCTGATGCTGCGAGAATGAAGATGTATTCCATCTTATTTTTCACTTTTCATGCAAGTAATTTCCGGTGTCGAGTTGTGCTTCACATTACTTTCATCCCCAGTTATGTTTTTTTTTTTTTTTTTTGTTAGTTAAAAGCATATTTTCAAAAAGTTCTTTATTTGTTTATTCAATGTTTGTTCATTCATTTGTCATTTTTGCTGTCACCAATAACATCATCTATATGAGAGGATATTGCTCTGGCAACATGTATTTTTGTATGCATACACAAATGCATACACAAACACACACATACAATATACACATATACATATATATGTATATATATATATTTATATATATGTATATATGTATGTATAGATATTTATATACATATACATACATACGTATATATATATATATATGTGCTTGTTTGTTTGTGTATGCATACAAATATGTATGTATATATATATATATATATATATATATATATATATATATATATATATATATATATATATATGTATATATATATTATATATATACATATATTATATATATATATATATATATATATATATATTTGTGTGTTTCGTGCTATGTACGTATGCATGAATGTATTATGGCTAACTGGCACACCTTCCCTTTCTTGAGTCATATTATGGAGCTCCAAGGTGTGAAAGTACACGTTGTAAAGTGCACATCATTAATATGATTTTCCTTACACTGTGCTTATACTTTTGTATTATACTAAAATGATGCTTATATAATCACAATAATGACAATGAGAAGTGTAGTTAGATAACCTGCAACAGGATTCTTGATCCCTGTCACTAGAAGAATAATCAGTTTTGACAAATGTCAGAAGTTGTTGCCATCGCGATGGAAATTTTTAACCTAGACGTTATTCTCTGTCACGTTACATCACTGTCTATTTTTTTTTTTATTTCTCCTCATTTTTATGAGCAGGCAAAGTACCTGATAATAATCCTCTTACCTTCATCATCTGTAGGATGCTCACAAATCCTTTGATGATTAAGAAACATTTTATTGTATTTTCGCTTTTCCTTTTTTTTATTTACTCTTTTCTGTAGCCTGATCTATATTCTAGCTTGACCTATGACCTCTCTCTCTCTCTCTCTCTCTCTCTCTCTCTCTCTCTCTCTCTCTCTCTCTCTCTCCGGCTACGACCTGACTTGATCTCTTTCCTTAACAGTATCCCGAATGAACTTTCTTCATGGGAGTGTAACTTTGCTCGAAAGTTTCCTACAACTCCAAGTGAAAAGGAACATTGTTTTTTTTATATTGAAGAAATAAAGTTTGTGTACTAAGAGGTTAAGTTTTCTGGAGGAAAAAAAAAGAGTTTCCAAAACAGGAGATAAATGACACTGAGACGTAAAAACATTCTGACATTAATAAAAACAACTGCTGTATACTGAGAGTTTGTGCTTTAGGAAGAAAAAGACAGTTTCCGAAAAAGACAATAAATGAAAATGAGACGTAAAAAATAAATGAAAATGAGACGTAAAAACATGCTGACATTAATTGATGTTGAAGAAGCAACTTCATCAACTCCAATGCCATTCACAGCAGTAAAACAGACAAAAAGAAAAAACAGCAAACAACTACAACAACAACAAAAATTATGTCAAAGGCAGCTACAAAGAAAAAAAGCAATTTAATTAGCGAGAACAAAAACTGCATTCAAAGAATCGTTCAATAAAACTTCGAGTGAAGCTTTTACGTAGAATTAGTAATAGGAAAAAACACAATTGCAACTTCTGTCCTTCGCAACTGGGCTAGACTGAAGTTGAAATTGAATTTTTTTCTTCCATTTAGCGAACCAGACGTGTTTCAAAATCTAGGAGCTGTTCTGGCTACGAAAAAAATTAAATAATAAATTCATTCATGCAAATAAAACTTCCTGTATCTTAGAATTCAAGACGGTCTATCTATGACATAGCGAATATTAAAAATCACAGACTTCTAAGTTTTCTGGTAATGCTATCAAAGAATCAACGAGATGAATACAAGAATTACAGGAACAGGAAAACTCTTCGGACACCAGCCCACAAACGAGATGTATAAACTGCTTCTTGAAGTCACCTCACATGAAATAAAGTTAAATTTGTGAACGGAAATGAACTTTCTCATCCACACTGCCAAAATAGGAAAGCAGTTCGACAAAGTATCCTGGAAATCCATAGACGAGCAAGTTTTGCAGACAGTTCCACAAAGCAAGGTCAACAGATCAGCAGCGCATTTCTGAGACAGAACAAATTTAAAAGACACCTTCCACCAAATACACGAGAGAGACGAGAAACACTCTCACCCTGCCAGGTGGAGAATGATAAATAAAGCTGCAATGTGCCTGGCGCAGCCGACACACCTTTTATTGAGAACTGCAAGTGGGTTTTTAAAAGAGAGCGATAACTGCTCTGGGAAAAGACATGACTGACCCATGGCATGATGAAAAATATGAGAAAACACGTCAAACAAGTTGACCTGCTTCTAGGTGACATCAGGCCCACGCTGTGAAATGAGCAATACATCCTGCCTAGCCCTTGGGTAAAATAACTGAATTCATATGGGCCAATATCTCTTATACACTGCAAAGAGAAAATGAACTGCCAAAAACATGACCGATAAATCAGCATTTCTGTACCGACAGGGATGGTGTAGAGCATACGAGAATGTACTGCAGTATTTGTAGACCTGAAAACAGCACATGAATCAGTCGGTACCTCGGCTATGCTCTTATTCTTAGTAAAAGGAAAAAAAAGGCTAAGAAGTTATACTGTGATGGAAAAATGTTGGCAAAATAGAGTGCCTGAGTCACCTTCCATGGATGGAACCGTATCAGGACTCTTATAACTTGAAATTGGAACCTCCCAAGTCCCAATGAGCAGTCGTTTGCTTTTGGAAAATTTAGTTACACTCAATAACGTTCGAATGAATTAGAAGACAAGCAATGAGCATGTGGAGGTTTGAGCCTGAATATGCATATTAACTCCACTCATCCCATCTATCTTATCTATTTATAAACAGGTATCAATGCGCCGAAGTTTCTTCGGCGCAATCGAGTTTTCTGTGCAGCGGCTACAGAGTATAATCAAGGCCACCGAAACTGGATCCACCTTTCGGTGGTCTCGGTACAATGCTGTGTGAGGAGGGGCCCACGAAACTTTAACCACGGTCCGGTGGTAGCCTATCCTATATCGTTGCCAGAAGCACGATTATGGCTAACTTTAGCCTTAAATAAAATAAAAACTGCTGATGCTAGGGGGCTGCAATTTGTTATGTTTGATGATTGGAGGGTAGATAATCAACATACCAACTCGCAGCCATCTAGCCTCAGCAGTTTTTAAGATCTGAGGGCGGACAGAAAAAGAGCGGACAGAAAAAGTGCGGACGGACAGACGAAGCCGGCGCAATAGTTTTCTTTTACAGAAAACTAAAAAGAAGAAAATATAATGATAAACAGCTCTGCGTTCATCTAGAACGTTTTCACCTAACGTAAACGGGTGACTACATAAACACAGGAACAGAATAAGAAATTAGTGCCAACTTTTACCAGATATCGATAAGGACTGAACCTGGATAAGAAGAAACGAAGCACCTGCGTTTTTCGTTTTTCCAGCTGACTGACACTGAACACATTCTTGATTAAACTGCAGTTGGTGGGAAAGGGGAACAGGAGATGAGAGCTGGAATTCGTAATATTTTCTCCAGAGTTTGTTCAACAACAGCTCTTCTGCAACACTGACAAGCCGATAGAAAGCATTGTTCGTTGTTCTTTTGACATTTCACTCTTGGTGAAATACATTCATCTGGATTTTCGGTCTAAATTTTGCTACAGCGGTTTTAGATGACTAGGTTTATTCTTAGAACATTGTAAAAAAATACTGAATTAATTCAAAATGTTCAACCTGGAACTTGGAGAGATCGATTGTTCCATTGTGTACGCAGTGGTAAAAGATTTTGTTTTATTACCTAAAAAATGCTTGTCTATTCATCTGTCTATCTAGCCATATATGTGTTCTTTTCCATATATATATATATATGAAATTTTTATCACGCCATGATTTATATACATTCATGAAGCTACAAATGTCGCTTAATATCCAATTCACGCTACTTCGGGAATATCCCCGATGGGGAATTATCACCGAAGGGGAATTTTTAAAGCGATAAATGGATCGGAACCGCCGGGTCTCCACCTGACCGTCGAATGGAGTCGCTGGAAGTTACCGTGTCGAGGGATCGAGACCCTCCATCTGACCGTCGAATGGAGTCGCTGGAAGTTACCAAGTCGAGGGATCGAGACCCGGCGGTTCCGATCCATTTATCACTTTAAAATTCCCTTCGGTGATAATTCCCATCGGGGATATTCCTGAAGTAGCGTGAATTGATATTATGTGACATTTGTAGCTTCATGGATATATATATATATATATATATATATATATATATATATATATATATATATATATATATATATATATATATATATATATATATATATGTATATACACATATATATAACCTACGTCTGTAGACGCTTTGGTCTAGATTAATACCCGAATTCATTTCTACGAAGACTATGCTAAGATGACATAACGAAGATACATGATATTCATCTCCCTATATCTTCAGGAAGAATTTTGTTATAAACCAGCATCCCGCTCCCACACCCCGCCCCAACCGCCTCTCATCAATTGCCAAGTCACTTAGTCCTTCACCATTAAATAAGGAAAAGTCTGAGGAATATGTACAAGGAAATATCTACAGAAATTCAAAACCAGTCTGACACCTTTCCATCTTAGCAGAAAATGCAGAGGAGACGCGACGTTATAATCTATTCAAGAGACCAGCCATGAAACAATATCATATTCTGAAAAGACCACCCAAGGAACAATACCATAATTTGAAGATACGAAAGCTTTATACACCCCCGAGGAGACAGTGAATGACGCCGGATGATCATCATATTAAGCCGAGGACAAAAACGAAAGTTTATGCTCTCGCTGGAAGTAAGGTGCTCGTTAGACAGTCATAGAAGGTAGCAGACTGGAAGGAAGTAGGGGTCTGGTACGGCAAATAAAACCATAATCCCGTCACTTGGTTTTTCAATAATGAAAGCGTTGCAGGAGGTAAAAATGGTTTCTATGGAAACGACAGAGTAGGTCGCTGTCACTCATCTCCGAAGTTTTATTGTTATCAGCTTTCATAAAGATATGCTGTCACTGCTTTCTGTTTATGAAGGTTTACGATACAAACATTACAATCTCTCAAAGACTAAGATCTTCATGAGATATACAGACGCTAGTAAGGAGAATATATTTATTAGAGACTAATGGATGTATTCTCTTAGCTACTTTTGACACGTAACCTTTCAAGCAGACCTAAAAATGTCCATCTTTCTTTACTCAATTTTCGCTCAATAATCTCGAGTGTAAATTTTCCTCATGAGTAATATTCAACAGTATAGCTACGACCTGTTTTCTTTTTTATTCCTTTTTCACTTAAAGACCTGTTACTGACATTTTCACGTTGAATATACGCATGTTCTATTAACATGAGGTCAAGTATTTCTGTTATTTTTCCGCTCTTCGTTTCTGTTGAGAACAAAAAATATTTTATTTTCCTGAACCGTAAAACTTGTAGGAAATTAGCAACAACTTCAGCAACAGAGAAAAAAATCTGCATTTAAAATTGCACTAACGTAATATTGCACAACTGCAATAATAAAAATTAGAATACAAGGAGCTTCACGCAGAGAACAATAAATTCAAAATGTACCTTCAAAACGATGGTGAGTTTTAACACATCAGGTATCATCACTTACGTATTTTGTTTTTAAAACTATTGCTACTATTGTTGTGGTTGGTTTATGTTCCTACTATTTTATTATTAATACTACGTTTGATCTATATTTTGTTTACCTTCCATTACAAGAAGGTTTGATTTTGTTTATCATTTTAAATCTGTTAGCAGTTTGTTACCATAAACATTTTTCCCCTTTCTGTGGTATATATTATTTTGCATTAATTTTTTATACTTCTATACAAACTCAGAGATTTTATTATTACTCAAAACCAAATGCCTTAAGAGTGGTAACTCTTAAAAAACTCATTTACATATACAAATATATTGTTAAAATCTAAGTGTGCTTGTTGCTGTGGAAATTTCTTTTATCCTTTCCTAGTCCTGCAATCTTGCCTACAACAAACAGTTAATTTCATAAACGTAGTTTTAAATCAGTTCCCCCGGAATTTCATTAGCTTCCATTTCACGGTGGGTTTCATGTAATTGTGTTCCACTGGGTTTCGTGTAATTACAGTAAATAGTAATATGAAAACAGTATGGAAAACGAGCAGGGGGAAATTTCGTGTAGGAATATCAGCTGTATTTTTTATTTTATTCTAATTTTCGAAGAATGTTATTGAATCTACTGCTGATCGGTTATTTCTAAGCTATCATGCCGTACTCTCTCTCTCTCTCTCTCTCTCCAGTTGTGAAACCTACTTTTATCATTGACCGGTTCCAATTTACACTATCGTGCTGTGATGTCTCTCTCTCTCTCTCTCTCTCTCTCTCTCTCTCTCTCTCTCTCTCTCTCTCTCTCTCTCTCCAGTTGTTGAACCTACTACTATCACTGACCAGTTCCAATCCACACTATCTTGCTGTGATCTCTCTCTCTCTCCTGTTGTTGAACCTTCTGCTCAGTACAGTAAATACTGAGTTTAACAACCTCTCTCTCTCTCTCTCTCTCTCTCTCTCTCTCTCTCTCTCTCTCTCTCTCTCTTGGAGCACCTTAATAGAGGATTGTAATCATAATCCTCATCTGACGTGGTTACAGTAGCCTACAATCGTGTAGAGATTATTTGTAACTGAATGAAATATCAAGCCAGTATACTTACACTGCTGGTTATATTATATATATATATATATTTATATATATATATATATATATATATATATATTTATTTATTTATTTATATATATATATATATATATATATATATATATATATATATATATCCTCTTGCCTCCCTGCACCAGACTCCTAAGAATAGCCATAAGTTAAAATAATAGCCACGGAGTTTCTGCCACAATGGCGAGCAGCATTCAAGACACGTTAAGACTCGGCCATTTATCTGAAACAGAAAGATATGTAAAAAGGAACTGGGTTAACGTTTTCGTTTTTGAATGTCAAGCTTAATGGAAGTCTGCTTTCGAGACACTGATCATATTTTCATCCCTATTTCACGGAGCATTTTAGTCTGGATTTTCCTTTTCCTTATTTACATTTGGTTCTTTATTTTATTAATTTTTATTTATCATATTTTTATTTTTATTTCATTTTATCATGTTTTCATATTTAAACTTATTTTATTTTTATTTATTTATTCCTATCGATAAAAATGTCAATTTTTACTTAATAAATAATTTTTCAACAATCAAGCAACTCGGGAGGAATGATCTGAAGTAATTCACTGACGTAAAATTTCAGCAACTACAGTCATCGACTTTGGACGCAGAGGGGCTATTTGGGAACAAAGACGAATCTCTGATCAAACGGCTCTGATATACAAAATAAAAGATGCTTTATCAACTGGTCTGTGAATATTCAGAGGATCTGCTCTACTTTTTTCTCGTTTGATACACTTCGTTACCTCCAATAACTTAATATGGAAAAGTTAACGCTTATCTCTGTGTCTGTTAACAAAATATCTCGAGAACGGATAAACTGGTTTTCATGATATTTTGTTAAAACAGTTAACGAGTAACTCACTCCAGATAATTAAATTGAATTGAATTGAATACAGAATCTAGGGCAAGGGCCAACCACTGGGACCTATGAGGTTATTTAGCGCTGAAAGGAAAATTGAGTGCAAAAGGTTACAAAGGTATAACAGGAGGAAAACCTCAAAGCAGTTGCACTATGAATCAACTGTTAGGAGAAGATGGAAAGTAAGATGGAAGAAAGAGAATACGAAAGGAGGTACAGTGAAAGGAACGAAAGGGGTTGCATCGAAGGGCCGAAGGGACGCTAAAAAGAACCTTAAGTAATGCCTACAGTGCACCGCAAGAGGTGCACTGACGGCACTATCCCCCTACGGAGAACGGATGAATGGGTTTTCATGAAATTTCGTTAAAACAGTACATTTAGGTGTTTATATGCTTCCCTACTATTAGTATACAGTTAAGAGGTGATATAATTTTCAGGCTAAAATTTGGTTACTAAATCCCGCGGTACTGGTGAATATGGTTACCGTTTTTATTTCTAAAGAATTTGGAACGAAACCTCTCCCCTGCCGGCCAACCCCAACCCCCCAGAAATATATATACATTTATATATATATTTATATATATATATATATATATATATATATATATATATATATATATATATATATATATATATATATATATATATATATATATATAAAGCCCTTTTCCCCAAAAGTTACATTCTATCTCCTCCAAAACCGACCCCCTTGTTACTAGCCACGAGACTCACCTTTGGTGGAAATATTCGTAAAAATTCAAACGTCTTTTTAGTTTTCTGTAAAAGAAAAATATTGTGCCGGCTTTTTCTGTCCGTCCGCACTTTTTCTGTCTGCCCTTAGATCTTAAAAACTACTGAGGCCAGAGGGCTGCAAATTGGTATGTTGATCATCCACCCTCCAATCATCAAACATACCAAATTGCAACCGTTTAACCTTAGTAGTTTTTATTTTATTTAAGGTTAAGGTTAGCCTTGGATCGTGCGTGTGGCAGCGCTTTTCGGAGGCGTGCGACGCATCCTCACTCGACCGCATTTGAGGAGCAACTGAGCGTTGCGAGGTCGTAGCTGATAGTTTTATACAGTATTATACGCTGTAGGCCTACAGAAAACTCGATTGCCCCGAAAAAACTTCGGCCCATTCTTTACTTGTATATTCTTTTTAACAGATGGAACAACAAGAAGCATAAATAATCGATAACTGAATCCATTCTGACTAACGGAAAAAACTAATCTCTCAAAAAATGTTTCATTCAAACGATTTTACACACAAAAGTTCTAATTACACAATATTAATCAAAATTAACCAATAAAGTTATCTCCGTTCTCTACGACAGAGAGACAGACAGACAGACAGATAACAAAACCTCTCAAAGGATCACCTAATTAACGAACTAATCTAATTAATCAGTTTTTATTACACACCTGAGCGTGAAATAAATCAAGAGGAGAAACGTCGGCCATTTTTTTTTTGCTTTTCCTTTTTTTTTTTTTTTTTTTTGTCCTATTGAAATGAATGACTCGCCCCTTTTGCCATTTGCTGGATGTGAAAAATGAGGTCTTATTATTCTCGTGGAATTTCTTTGTCTCGTCTTCAAGTTGCTTCTTCTCTTTTCATCTTTTCTTTCGTCTTTTTTCTTTTTCGTCTTTCGTCTCACAGAGATAGACACTACAAAAGAATCTTCGAAGGATGTGATGAGCGTGCAGATATATTCATTTGCACTAATCTCTCTCTCTCTCTCTCTCTCTCTCTCTCTCTTTATATATATATATATATATATATATATATATATATATATATATATATATATATATATGTGTATATATACAGACAGACAGATAGATAAATATAATTATATATAAAATATATATATATATATATATATATATATATATATATATATATATATATATTTAATGTATATATATTTTATATATTATGTATAATGCATATATATATATATATATATGTATATATATATATATATATATATATATATATATATATATATATATATATATATATATATAT
>NC_089760.1:35252500-35325000 GCF_040412425.1 Macrobrachium rosenbergii | reverse complement strand
TGAATGGCAGAAAAGAGATATACTGTAGATATAATATCTTGAATATTTGCGTGTGAAAGATTAAAAAGGGTTAAAACTTTGCCGTCCGGTGAAGTACATTATTTACAAAGATTATTAATGGCAGCAGTGATATGCCATATAAGCGAAAATCTCGCAACAAAATAGTAAACCGAATCAAAAAAATAAAAATAAAAAATTGACGAATAATAAGCAATAAAATTTTAAAATTCCTTTAACTAAAAAGCACAACACAAAAGATAACAAGTAAAACTTCTTCAGGTATGAATGTGTGTTTCTCTTGCACATATTAATGGGTTCTACACTCATTCACGTTTTTGTAGGTGCTGACAACTAACAACTGTAGATTTTGTTGTAGTTCCTGTTGTTGGTTGTTGGTCAAACTGACAAGTCTGTTACAATTTCTTTTCTTCCTTTGACAACATTTCTGCAATGTGTGTACTGCTTTTTTCTACATTTTTCATTGAATTCTTTGTCCTTCTGCATACATTGACTAATGGGAGTTGTAAGCAGAAAATAATAGGTTGACGAAATCAACCAAATCTCCTGACTCAATCCCAATTATCGAAGAAAACTTCGAAAGTCGAAATGTCAATAATTTTAATTTATTTTACTGAAGAGGAGAGGAAGAAGAAAAACGAAAAACGATGTTTCACCTCCGTCGGTGTTTTCACGGAGCTTTCGGGCGTCGTTACTGGGCCATGAATAGGAGTTGTTGCCCTTGAGATAAAAGAGGAACATAGAAGTGAAGGGATACCAAATCGCTCCTTTCCGAGGTCAACGCAAAGGTCACGCACGCGTGAATCAACGCTGCTGCCAGAAAACAAGAAGAGCGAAAAGCCGCGAGAATAAAATCTTGGATTCATTTGCTAATCCGGGATTTTATTGCCCTACGTCCGTGGTGAATTGTGGAGGAGATTCTAAATCCCTTGGAAGTGGAAGCGCCTTCGAACGGTCAGGCGTTGAATAGGTGATAAATGACGTACATTCAACATGAGTCAAAGAATTTCTCCAGACACTGTAGCTATTAAAGTAATAATATCAATATGACACACTGCTCATAAATTGCACTGTAGTCTACCACTGGCTATTCAAGTTTTGCACTGAACTGAACTGAACTGAGCTGAATATAGAATTTAGGGCGAAGGCCAAGCACTGGGACCTATGAGGTCATTCAGCGCTGAAACGGAAATTGACAGACGGTTTGAAAGGTGTGACGGGACGGGAGGAAAACCTCGCAGTTGCACTATGAATCAACCGTTAGAAGAGGTTGGAAAGTAAGATGGAAGAAAGATAATACGAAAGGAGGTACAGTAAAAGGAACGAAAGGGGTTGGAGCTAGGGGCCGAAGTCACGCTGCAAAGAACCTTAAGTAATGCCTACAGTGCACCTCAAAACTTGAATGCCTACGGGGTATTCAAGTTTTGCAACAATTCAGTTCATGCCTCAACTACTCATACTCCTCCGGTGTTTCTTAAAACAAATAAACTGCCTCTTTCCAAGGTTCTTTTCACCACAAAAGAAAGGACTCCAATAACATATGTTATCCATGAACAGAGAAAAAGAGATTACTTGTCCATCGGCCTCACCCAAAAGTTTGGGAGGTGGTGTTGATTACCTTATCATGGTCACAGACATGAAAAATTGTTTCCTGTTTTCCATATCAAAGGGTTTCCTTACATCAAATCGCTGACAAATGATAGCGGTATGAGGTACATAGACGAAATGAAGTATATTGCATTTCATTTAGGGTAACCCACCTTATATATCTTCTAAGTATATTTCAATTAATATAGGGTAACGCACCTAACGCACCTTACATACCTTCTAAGTATATTTCAATTAACATAAGGTAACCCACCTTACATATCTTCTAAGTATGTTTCAATAGATATAGGGTAGCCCGCATTACATGTCTTCTAAGTATATTTTCAATTAATAAAAGGCAACCTACCTTACATATCTTCGAAGCTAACTGACGTTCTACTGGTATTGCAAGGGTACGCAACATTTACGTCAAATATGAAAGCACAGTGGAAGACAAGTATGATTTTAGATCAGATACTAAAATGCAGGAAAAGTTACAGACAGTATAATATGAAGCTGCAAAATAAAGCTAGGCAGCTGGACGGCCAGAGGGTATTTACTGTACTCACAAGAAAAACAATTCTGATGTTCTGAACAAAAGTCAACGAGTTAAAGCCCTTTGCAAGTGAATCAGGGCTACTTCAGGTAAGTAACTCTGACTGCCTTCTGCTCCCAGTTGAGTCAAGGAACAATAAACGTTTTCCCCCCCGGAGACCCAAACGTTTTCGCTGTTATAAACTTTTGCATTTACTCACGTTGAAAATATTCTTGTTATATGAATGAATCCTTTAAGGCATAATGTCAAGGGAGGTCTAAAATTAAGAATGGGTTACCGAGCCCGAGGGATCTTCATTAGCTAAAATGCCATCCTCTCCTGATGGCGTATTCTTCCCCGTTGCTAGCAAGACTTTTGTGTAACAAGATAACATTACGCGCTGAGAGCTTTCGAAGGAAAAGGCAGTTTTCTGTGGGATTTTTCGTTTAACTCATACTTTCTTGGTTGAAATAGATAAATTCCCATATACTTACTCTTATTATTATATATATATATATATATATATATATATATATATATATATATATATATATATGAAATATGTATATGTATATATATGTATATATATATATACATATATATATGCAAAATGTGTGTGTGTGTGTGTGTGTGTAATGGTAAATTCCCATATACTTACTCTTATTATGTATGTGAAGAAATAAAGATAAATTCCCATATACTTACTCTTATTATGTATGTGAAGAAATAAAGATAAATTCGCATATACTTATCTTATAATGTATGTGACGAAATAAAGATGAATTCGCATATATTGATGTACTAGATACAAAGACGAATTTTTGTCACTTATATACGTGTGACTTCTTTATATTTAAAAATATTCAGCCAAAACTACCGTTCGATATCCATTTCACTATACTTTAGGTGTAGGTTGTTCCCGAGGCGTAGTGAATTGTATATCACGCGTTATTTGGACCTTTATATTTGTGAATACAAGCAATGTTAACCGACTAAAATAATGAGATCGAACCAGGTTCTTGTAGAAGAGTCAAGAAAATGAACCAGTTCACCTCGGTGAAGTCGAGTGAACTTGGCCACACAGAGACTGAGAATATTACTGGATTAAACGAGCGCATCCGAGGGGAAATTGAACACATTTCAGGATGTTAACAAAAAGACAAAGAAAACAACAGCACTTCACGTAAATGAAATACAATAAAGCGAAGACGAATGAATATGGAACTCGCTTGCAATGCGAACTAAGGCGACGATAACCATACAAGTAAGCAAAGGAATAAAGACTTCCTGAGTGTGATTGCCTTGCCCCTATAAAGGTAATCTTGCTCCTGAGCAATACTTACGCTTTAATCCAAGCTCAGAGGAGGCTTTTAGCCCAGGAATTTATTTCATAGCCGCTGGCGATGTTCCTCTCCCCCCTTCCCCCGCCACCGAAAGACAAAGGAAATTATAGAGCGGATTAGCACCTTTAATTTTTCTTAGTGAATAATTGCTGGTCGTTTGTCTTCATTTGTTCCTGACTGGTTACGGGGTGAAGTTGGAAAATACATACATACGGTACATACATACATGCATACATAGATACATACATACATACAGTCGATTAGTTCAGACCAACATATTCAGTAAGCGAAAACTACTGAGCCCAAAACTTGTAGATGTATGTAACGCCCGTATGAATACACATACATACAAACATAAGTACATACAGACATGCATACATCCATACATACATACATACATATGTTTTTTTAAATGATGTTTCAAACGAAGATTCTTAATTCATTTTTATATTTTTTTATTCAGTTTATACTACGGCAAACAGATTTCATGTTAGTCGCCTAAATGTTTAAGGTAAATGTTACACAGCCATGAAATTTTAACATTTTAAAGGCTTTTCTTATTCTCTCCTAAAAATTATATATTCCTATCTGCATTTTATCAAATATTTGTTTAATATTCATTAAAATATTACGACTCTGCCGTACCTTTTGGATCTGCAAAATGACACTTATTGTTATGCGATACGTTGTCCATCTCGGTTTGTGTAATAATAAAAGGTGGATTACATCTACAGATCAATTTGAAATTTCGGTCAGCTTTTAAGGAATGTAGACTTTCAGGCCAAAGGCCAAGCGCTGGGACCTATGAGGTCATTTAGCGCTAGAAGGGAAATTGACAGTAAGAAACTCTGAAAGGTGCAACAGGAGGAAAACCTCGCAGTTGCACAGTGAAATAACTATTAGTGAGGGTGGAAAGTCAGGTGGAAGAAAGAGAAATGAACGGAGGTACAGTGGAAGGAATGACAGGGGTTGCAGCTATGGGCCGAAGGGACGCTGCGAAGAACCTTAAGTGATGCCTACAGTGGACCGTATGAGGTGCACTGACGGCACTAACCCCCTACGGGAGTGTAATAATAAAAGGTGGATTGCATCTACAGATCAATGTGAAATATCGGCCATCTTTTAAGATGAGAAATCGTATGTAAATCTTTATTGCCACTAAAAACAACTTGGACGAAGACGCCCAGAGTTGTCCCAGGTGACTTAATGAACTGAAATTGAGCCCAAAAAGGGTATAATAGGGAAAAGGTTACGGACCTTTTCAAAGCCGCCACGAAAGGATTGCCTATATCAGCTGCCTCTTGGGTCCATGTTTTTTTTTTCAGCCTATGAGAAAATATTTATGTTTACGTAAACATGAGCAAAAAATGTAGACAAATATCTGTATGCTTGAAGGTTTGAATGGAATGTCTATACCCGTTTTTCCTTGTGGAAATATCCGTTTGAACTCTTTTTGAGAGCAGATTCGTTTTAATCTGGTGGTAAGCCCGGGGCGAGTAAAGCAGTAGAGATCTGGAATTAAACAGAAACAAATAAAAGAATAATGAATGTTACTAAATTAAATTCTTGGGTAAAGTGGTTGAAATGATTCGGAAAAAGGGAAGGCAGAGTGTTGTCATGTTACTTCTGCTGGGGTTGTGTGTATACAACTTGCGCACTGTAAACAAGGTGAGATTTAACGCGGTATTTATTTAAGGGAATGATGTATGGGAAAGTAAAGTGTTGTTAAATACATATTATTATTATTATTATTATTATTATTATTATTATTATTATTATTATTATTATTATTATTATTATTATTATTATTAAGGGGCCACTGACTTGAAATTCAAGCTTCCAAAGAACATGGTGTTCATTAGGGAAGAAGTAAGAGGAAGTAAAGGGAAATATAGAAAGAAGCGATACCACTAATAAAAAAGAAAAAAAAATAATAAATAGATAAACAGATAAAAATGTATCAAAATGCAAGAAGAATAGTATTAGGGTAGAGAGACAAAAGAGGAAAAGATATTTATACCTTTACAAATGCAGACAGAAAGATACGCAAACAAGGAAATAGCATACAAGAAAAAGAAATATAGGGAAAGAAATACAGAGGTTCAACATACGAGAGAGAGACAGATACATAGAGACAAAGAGAATCAATAACGACAGAGAGAGAGAGAGAGAGAGAGAGAGAGAGAGAGAGAGAGAGAGAGAGAGAGAGAAATAACTCATTCCCTTCAGAACCCCTTCTCCCAGAGGGGGAAAGACCGACGGGGGGTGGGGGCCGTCATAGGTAGCGAGCGACCAATGGCCTTTGACCTTAAGCTGGGGAGGGGTCGAAAAAGATTGGGAGTGGATATACGAGGGTCCTTCAAGAGTGGCGGGGGAGGGGCGGTACGAGGGGAAAGTTGGGAGGGGTTACCTCAGCAAAGGAGAGAGGGTACTGACATGTAGGTCGTGATTTACCTGTTCCATTAGTGGTGCTAAACTCCCCTAAATATATTTTGGTCGAGATGAGAGGTTCCGAGGACCCTATTTGTTTTTTTTTTTTTTTATGTAATTTTTAGGAGCTTGTGTTATTTTGTTATTTTTCTGTCCTTTCTGTGTCGTTTTTATTATAACAAAGAATAATGAGACTGTTTGAGTTCATTAACTTATTCATCAGTTCGCATGCACAATGAATGTATACGTAAAGTATAGAGAAAAAGAACATGAAGCCACACGTTTATATAAGTTACATTAAATTCGTGCTTTCTGTTAAAAATAAAATTATTTCACCCGAACACTTCAAAAGTTTTTTTCTTTAAAAGGGCCTAATAATAATGAAGTTTATTCGTCTCGATGTCGTTGGGCAATCTCCAAGAATCTATGGAAGTCTCCAACGCGATGGTCAACCGGGTATTGTGTATAGTTTTCGTATGAAGCAACAATTTAACATTATCACTAAAATACCGTTGGAACATGAGATTTAGGCCTGATGGCAAGCAGTGGGACCTATGAGGTCATTCAGCGCTGAAAGGGAAATTGATAGTAAAGCAGGTTTGAAAGGTGTAACAGGAGGAAAACCTCGCAATTGCACTATGAAACAATTGTTAGAAGGTGGAAAGTAAGATAGAAGAAAGAGGATATGAACGGAGGCACAGTAAAAGGAATGAAAGGGGTTGCAGCTAGGGGCCGAAGGGAAGCTGCAAAGATCCTTCAGTAATGCCTACAGTGCACCGCATGAGGTGCACTGACGGCACTACCCCTTAAGGGGTCACTGACATACTGATACACAGGTACACAGTTGCAGAGAAGATGCAATTAAAGCAAGTAAACATACACATTCTTACATTACATGCTTGAGAGAAGCTCGGAGTTTATACAGATCGATTACAGAAAGCTGACTGAAAAATTCGTCGGAAATAAGATCTAGAAACGAAAAATCTAGGGAGACGCACGAAAACCCCGATAGACACGAAGTCACCAGGAAAAAACTATAAACGCCTGAAGAGCTACCGAAGGTCGAGGAAATCTTTTTCTGAGCGACCTGATTTACCAATAACCGATCCTAATGGATGCTCATTTGACAGAATTTCTCCTAACCTTGTTTCTCTCACAAGATTTTCTGGTACGATTTCCACGCGCAGTCTAAGCAAATTACCTGCAAACGGAAAAACAATAAATGAATGTTTATTATATCCATTTTAGTGCGAAGAGGAGTGGGTGCAAGGTACGTGATAATGTTGGTAGCTGAATATTCCAAAGGCTTGTTTTGGTTAAGAAATTAGAGAATAAAATAAATAATTAAACTTGCAATATTAAACCAATGAAGCATTGCAAGTTGAAATGGTTCAATGGAGGCAGCACAGCAGGTGATAATGCTTTTAGATGGATATTCAAAATTTTGTCTTAGATGAAATGGAGGAAATGAAAGATATATCTCACACTTGCTACAAAACTTAGTGGTCGGGTGCAATTTGCAATAATCCAGTGTAAACGAAAGTCTTATACAATATTCACAGGGCTGGAAGATAAAGCTCAAAAATTGTGTAGTAAAATCAGACGGTTTGAAAGAAAGGCAGAATGAAAGTTTTTGTTACATGATGAAGGGACAGTTGAATGCTTAATGTTTCACAGAGTAAACTGATAAAATGAAACGAAAACCAAAATGATGATTTATGAATGGATGGCCAGAAAAGAGAAGCAACCGAGCTCCATGGGTATTGAATGACTGTTAAAGGAGATGGAAGATTGAGTGAACAGATAAATCAGAAAACAGATGAGTTAGTAAAGGTGATTTATGCTCCTTTCAACTTGTAATTTAGAGATACACAATACTAAAGTTGGAGTGGGTGAATGGACAGCAAGGCCAATTTTTTCTTTTTAAAGCAAAGTTTTGCTGCTGAGTGTGCATGAGAGAAAAAAAATCAAAATTGCTGAAATAAAACCCATGAGGAAGATATTTGTGAGTAAGACTTTTAGAAAGGTAAATTAAGACTTTACGAGGTGATCTTATCATGCTGAGAAAGTGTGAGTGTATATGAGAAAAGGCAGCAGGATTTACAGCAAGCATTGTGCATGCCGGGAGTAGTATAGGTTACAGAAACAACGTTGCTGCTTTCAAAGATGTAACTTCGAAACAACATTAGTAGTTTTCATGCAAAGGAGTTAACAGCCTAATTCAAGTAATCCTCAGCAGTATGAATTAATGTCTCTATATATATATATATATATATATATAATATATACATACCGACACACTGCTGGCCATGTGTCATAGGCATTAAGACCTGTCCCCACTGGCTGTCGGCCTAAGAAACAGGAGATCAGCGCCTGCCCTATGAGCCTACAGCGGACCAGGAGGACTTTATATACTTTACATATATATATATATATATATATATATATATATATATATATATATATATATATATATATATATATATATATATATATATATATATATATATATATATATATATATATATATATATATTACTTAAGGCCACGGAATATGAAAAAAAGAGGTAATCTTCTCTTTTATGCTTTTGTTTATGACGTCGACAAAGCAGTTCTTTGACCAGGAAGCCAAGCAGCAGCGGGGGACCACCCACCGAGTCCCCGCACACAGGTTAATTATAAACCCGTCAATTGCAGGGGCCAGTTTCAACGAACATTAATTGGTGCGTCTTTAGTCACTGAGATACGGGGGTTGGGGGAGGGGGGGCTAAAATCATCATAAAGAGCCCATAATTGAGGTGATGCCGGGATGAATGAGGATAAATCTAATGCTTCCCGTCGTCTGTTCTCGCATGTGTAGCTAATATATTTCATTCGTGCTTCGTCTCTCTCTCTCTCTCTCTCTCTCTCTCTCAACAGCACTACTGCTTCCATTTTTCCGTACGTAACTTCACTCACCGGTTTACTCTCTATCTCTCTCTCTCAACAATAATTAAGTCTGCGTTTAAGGTTTCCCTCATTGGTTTACTCTCTCTCTCTCTCTCTCTCTCTCTCTCTCTCTCTCTCTCTCTCTCTCTCTCTCAACAGTACTTAAGTCAACGCTTAAAGTTTCCCTCATTGATTTCCTCCCTCTCTCTCCCTCTCTCTCTCTCTCTCTCTCTCTCTCTCTCTCTCTCTCTCTCTCTCCACAACCAATCTACTTCCGAATTTAAGCATTTCCACTGGACGCTTTCCCAAAAATATATCTCTATTGATTCAGTAAAACTGGTTTATATCTAATCAGCTTACGCGATTTTCAGATAAAAGTCTGTGGGAAAATATTCCGACCTCCTATTCAGAATTCTTTCCACCACAGTAGTATTCCGATTGAATTTAAATAATATAAAATAAAAACATCTAACCCTATGAATTTCATTTAGTTTTTTAATTTATAGAAATTTATCATTACAAACTGGATAGTGAAATTCGAGTAACATGAAAACATTATCTAAGGGCTGTGGTTTTTATTAGTTTTGTGGAAAGAAAACTGTCGTGCCGGCTTTGTCTGTCCGTCCGCACTTTTTTCTGTCTGCTGTTTTTCTGTCCGCCCTCAGATCTTAAGAACTACTGAGGCTAGAGGGCTGCAAATTGGCATGTTGATCATTCACCATCCAATCATCAAACAAACCAAATTGCAGCCCTCTAGCCTCTGTAGTTTTTATTTTATTTAAGGTTAAAGTTAGCAGTAATCATGCATCTGGCAATGACATAGGACAGGCCACCAACGGGGCGGTCAATGTTTCATGGGCCGCGGCTCACACAGCATTATACCGAGACCACCGAAAGATAGATCTATTTTTGGTGGTCTTGATTATACGATATACAGAAAACTCGACTGCGCCAAAGAAACTTCGGCGCATTTTTTACTTTTTTTTTATTTTGCATATTGTGGCACGTAAAAATAAGGCATATTCTGGTCTCTCAAAAAATAAAATAAACTAATAAAATTTACCCAGGGGAAGTAATTTCTTCAAGCAAATAAATAAATATTGAAATTCGAGTAACTAAAAAGTATCTAATTTATGTTACTGTGATTTTCCCTAAAAAAAAATTGTCAACAGACAACCTTATAATGAAATTCCAGCAACGCCACAGAAAAGTACCAAGAGTTTGCTACTGGCAAATAAATCGAAAAAATTTAACGGACGAAAAATAAATAGCATCCCTCATGTGTCGCTCAAGCTGTCGTGCCTTTAGAGTCGACGTTGAAGCCTCACTGACATTTCCTAAAAGAACGATGAATTTTCATTACAATTTCATTTCTCGGTCCCTTTGCGTAGCACTTTCATTTTTTTTTAAGTGTCCCATAAGAAATGAAAAACTAATTTATTTATAGCTAGTATAGGAATATTTTCACTGAATATGAAACCCTTATTTTCACATTTGGGTTTCCTAATGAAATGAAGTTATTAAATTTTATGAATTTTTTAGGCTAACTTATTTATTTGCCAAGATATTCTGCCTTCAATCCGTCAATAAAAAGCAATTTTGTGTGGCTCTTTTATTGCACTCATTCTGTAAAGTCTTTTAGCACTTGTAAAATGTAATGATGATTTTTTCTATAATTTTAATTACAGTTAATAAACACTTTTCCTGCTAATTCACTGAGTATCCAGTTTGTTTTCATTGGTACACTTGTCAAATGTAAAATCCTGAACTCCCCTTCACGAACTGATCACGTTCATTATTTAACTCTATAAATAAAATTCTATTCCTTTACCATCGATACCCCACAAAATATGGTATCAAAAATAGCAAACTTTTGGCTGTGATGACTTTTCACTTAAGTCTCCCGTGAGAGTTTGCACGATCATAATTATGTCCCAACGCAATATGAAAGGACGGTTGGCCATGAGGCAATATCCCGTTGATTAAAAAGGAAAATAAAACAGCATTAAAGAAATTGATACCAAACCTTCGTAGTCTAATGAACGGGGTAAAGGAGGGACACGATGAAGACCGAAGACTTTATATCTCAGCCAGTTTCATATGCTTTATATATATATATATATATATATATATATATATATATATATATATATATATATATATATATATATATATATATATATATATATATATATATATATATATATATATATATATATATATATATATATATATATATATATATATATATATATATTCAGATTCGCATTTTACTTGTGTACGAATGAGCACAAACTGGATGCGCAGTAAATTAGTACGACAAGTGGTTATTAACAGTTATTAAAATTATGAAAAAAATCATATATATATATATATATATATATATATATATATATATATATATATATATATATATATATATATATATATATATATATATATATATATATAATCGACGTTTGATCTCGGACTCACTTCACTTCTTCTTTGCCACCATTTCCACTTATGAACAATCTTGATTTATAGACATTAACAAATTGCTTATTGGCTCCAAAGTCCGACGGAAAGGAGCTAAAAGGTGAGAGGAAACGAGCTGTGAACCCGAAATGAATCGTATGTCTCCCATTTCTCTTTACGCCTTGGGAATCATTTGAACCAAAACAGAATTGCGTAAGTGCACCTGCACTGACCACGATTCGAAGTTAAGGTTTTTTTTTTTTTGTAACTACTACTATGGGATTTAATGCAGTCTACTAAAGGCGCACTTATTACGTATAACTTTCTTCAGGATTTAGTCATTCCTAAGGTTTAGAGGACGCTGCATTGATGGGTGGTTTGTGGGTTATTATTTTAAAAGATATAATTGTGTCTGCCAGAAAAACTGCATTCATATGGAATGTGTTGACTTGCATTTGTCCACAATGTATCCATACACACACACACACATATATACATATATATACGTATATATTTATATATATACAGTAGATGTATTCATATATATTCATATATATATAATATATACATATATATATATATATATATATATATATATATATATATATATATATGGATACGTGTATATAAATGCAAGTAAACACATTCCATATAAATGCAATTTTTCTGGCACGCACAATTATACAGTATATTTTAAAATAATAACCCACAAATGACCCATTAATGTAGAGTTCGCTAAACCTTGGGAATGACTGAATCCTAAAGGAAGTTATGCATAATAAGTTTATATTTATATATACAGATATATTCACACACACACACACACACATATATATATGTGTGTGAATATATCTATATATATAAATATATACTTATTAAGTATACTTCTATTTATAAATATATATATATATACATATATATATATTTGCAATTTACACATGCGACGCTATCAATCATATTTGTAAAATCAGTGGAAAAAGTGGCCCCTTCAATGGGTTGTATCAAAGCAACCAAAAATATTCTTTCTGGTTCCAGATTCCTATTAGGCTCCAGAGGGCTTTCAAGTGGGATCCTAATCCAACTTAACCATACCCAAAAGAAGTATTGAGAAGGCTTCATAGTCTTACCGGGGGTAATTCAAGGCACTCTTCATCTCTTTCGGGTAATATTCGAATCAGGCGAATGGGATCTTTGGGTCTTCGTAAGGATTAAAAGTTATCTATCGTCGGTTAATTAGGACGAAAGAGTATGAGAGGCTCTTCGAAAAGAATCAAACTTATTTTTTTATTGGATTATGTTCGTGGTCTTTTCTGATAATTTTACGTAATTATTTCAATGATGATTGGCCAAATGGGCCAATGTTTTTTTCCCTTTACATTAAGAAATTCGACTACATTCATACAAAATTGGGAGAAAATAAAGTAAATCCTCTACAACTTTAATGATCTGTATGTCAGTCCACTGAAAGGTCATTCGAACTTTATTTATGTATATTAATTAATTATAATTTTGTTTCGTTTTGGTAAATCCAGTTTTCTTCTGACAGACGCCAAATCAATATACTACAACACTCACTTCCAAGAGCTTGAGCCAACAATGCAAATCTGGTCCTGGCAATAACTTCCTCCTCGGGGATTTGAATTGCTGACCAGTGAAACACTAGTCTCATGCTTTATCCGCACAATCACACAGAGCATAAAAGGCAAGGAACTAGATATACTACTGCATAAGCTTGGAATCATATTGTGTTTCACTTCCCCCTTCCCACCCTGCCACCCCACTAGCAATGAATAGGTGTACTTAATCCTCCTCCGTGATGGGTCTCTGATGAAGGCATTATAGGCTGGATGATATCCCGTGAAATAGATGCCGTAATCAACCTTCTTGTGGATCTGAGCCATCGACCAGTAACATCTTTGGCCATTGTTTCAACTACTCAGCTACGGAGGAAAGGGACTAGATACGCCAGTGCATGTACTTAGAATCACAGTATTAGTTTTTTGTAAAAGAAAACTATTGTGCTGGCTTTGTCTATCCGTTTGCAATTTTTTTCTGTCCGCCCTCAGATCTTAAAAACTACTGAGGCTAGAAGGCTATAAATTGGTATGTTGATCATTCACCCTCCAATCATCAAACATACCAAATTGCAGCCCTATAGCCTCAGTAGTTTTTATTTAAATTAAGGTTAAAGTTAGCCATAATGGTGCTTCTGGCAACGCAACGACACAGGCCACCACCGGGCATTATACCGAAGCCACCGAAAGGTAGATCTATTTTCGGTGGCCTTGATTATACGATTTAGCGGCTGTACAGAAAACTCGACTGCGCCGAAGATACTTCAGGGCATTTTTTACTTGTTTACCATTGCTATGATCTATAGAATCAACTTCCCACCCGCCCCTCTAGGAAAGAGTATAAGCATTTAATCTCCATTATATGGTGGCATGATGTCTTATCACTTTCCTTTTACATCATCTGTGATTGACCCGATAAAGCATAGGCCTGTCTTTTCTTGATCAACTATTCAAATCGCCTTTAAGGAGGCGTATTTAGCATATATTTCCAGGTGATTTTCGTCTGCTTATAATTCGTACATCACATATCGTTTCTCTTCCTTCTATATCCCCTGGGGTTAGGCATATGAGAACTGGCCTGGTGTTTCACTATTCGATGGTTAAAATCAATAAGAAGTTTACTGTTTCATCTGTTGTCAAGCAATATTACCTTGTCTATAATGAACAATATATTTTTGTTCTGATACAGTGATGTTATGTAATAACTGATCTAATTAAAATTACTCAAGTTTCCCCAATATCTTTGTTAGATATGGTTAAATGGGTGTAACCTATGCTTCTGTTTCTGTTACAACTTCTGCTAGTGAGGAAAGAGGTGATGATGAAATAATTACAAACTACTAACTGTTCCGCCTAAATGAGAACTCTCTCTCTCTCTCTCTCTCTCTCTCTCTCTCTCTCTCTCTATATATATATATATATATATATATATATATATATATATATATATATATATATATATATATATATATATATATATATATATATATATATATATATATATATATATATATATATATATAACTATATATATATCATGTATGACATTAACAGCAAAGGGCCACGTTGCATCAAAAATTTATTATCCGGAAAACGGATAATAAATTTTTAGCATTTTTTGTTCAAACAATTTTTACTGTTACATTTGAAAAGATACTTCCAAACTTATCCAGCTCTCTTGTTCCCTGCTAGCACAATACATTGTCAGCTGACAATTAATACTTTACCAACTGCTAATTGCTCTGCCTAAATGAACCCTCTCTCTCTCTCTCTCTCTCTCTCTCTCTCTCTCTCTCTCTCTCTCTCTCTCTCTCTCTCTCTCTCTGACATTAACATTCCCAACTTTAGAATCTCTGTGCGAAGAGGCAAGTTGCATCAAAAATTTATTATCCGGAAAAAGTTGTTACGTTCAAATCTGTTTTGCATATCTCTGTTGTCAAAACAGTAATGCTCTTTCGTTTCAAAGCCTCCTTAGCTTCATCTGTCAGGCGTTTTTGTTCAAACGATAATGCTCTTTCAGTGAAAAGTCTTCTCAGCATCATTTTAGTAGCATTTTTTGTTCAAACAACTTTTACTGTTACGTTTGAAAAGATACTTCCAAATTTATCCAGCTCTTCTGTCCCCCGCTAGCACAGTACATTGTCTGCTGACAATTAATACTTTACTTTGCAGAACTTGAAGTTTTACTTTTAATTCGAAATGTTTTTCATTAATTTTAACTTTTTTTTTCTTTCGAGCGAGCGAAGGAAAATAACTGCTAGAAATGACGAGCTGATGCAATAGGATCTTCATGAAGAACCTGTAAAAGACTGAAGCCTGGAAGGAGTTACATAACCAACAAAGCAGAGATGAGAGATACCAACTTCAGATATCCACTTCCCCATATTTTGTATCATCGAAATTACACGTTGTAGAGAAGAATTATTTTCAAATTATTTTCTTCGGGTTAAAACTTGTCTAGGAAATAAATGTCTGTGAGACTGTTGATAACAAAATACATTTTCATCTGATATCAGCAACATAGGAAACACAAGATGGACTTACTTAGACCTGACAGACTGGACAGAAAAGTAACAAACGTATTAAGCAAAAAAGTTTTAATTCTATTATTACTTCCACCAAAAGAGTGAATGATGTAAAAGGTAGTTTTAAAATACATCTGGAAATGAGTAAAAAAAAATATTTTGCGACTGCTTTGAACAATGGGTCCTCTAACGAAATACATTCATAAAAAGGTAAAAAAAATGAACACACCAAAATGAATAAAAAAATATTTTGTATCTGCTTTGAACAAGATGGCCTATAATGAAATACATTCATAAAAAGGTACAAAAAATTAATGCACCAAAATGAATAAAAAAAATATTTTGCAATTGCTTTGAAGAAGACGGCCTCTAATGAAATACATTCATAAAAAGGTAGAAAAAATGAACGCACCATTGAAAATTTACAAAGGGACATAGGGTATGTTGTAAACCAAATGAGGATAGAATCATAAAAAAAATCTATAAATACTTCAAGGACGGAACTAAATATTTATAAAGAATTAAAAGTCTGTGAGGAACAAATGGACACAAAGGGAAGGTGCGTCACTAGGCACACAAATCGCTTCAAAAGACAAGACGTGAAAATTGTATCCCTGTGTTAAAATATGCAGATGAGAAATGCTCAACCGAGGAAAACAATTCACTACGGAAATTTGTATGTAAAGGGTGTATGTGCATCATACGAAGGCATACTTTTAGGGCCCTCCCGTGACTGAGTGGACAGCGTCGAGGAAAAAAAGAAGGTCCTATGATACAATCTTCTTTCGAAATGATAAAAAGTTACTACCAGGTTAGTTGAGTCAATACAGTTTTGGGGGGGCCAAGAATATGAATAGACATGAGACTTGCAATGTTATTTTTTTCGTCCCTTAGGAGACTACCAGTAACAGAATGCAAATGTTATTTGAATATATATATATATATATATATATATATATATATATATATATATATATATATATATATATATATATATATATATATATATATATATATGTATGTATGTATAAGTATGTGTATGTATATATATACATATATATATATATGTATGTATTATATATATATGTATGTCAGCATTCAGGCTATATTTTGTGTACATATACATTTATAAATAGACGTACCCCCTTCGTGTTTAAAAGCACTTGGGAAATATCTCATTTTTCATATTGCCGAGACTCTTATTTCTCTGAGAATTACTGCCTCCAATTTTTGCTCTTTCTCTCAGTCCCTTAACTTTTCCTCTCGCGTTCCTCAGAAAGATCAAATCCTCCAGGACGTTCTTTTAGCATCCTTAAGGATATGCTATCCCTTCATGCTCCGGAGGAAGATCCTGTGACAAATTCAATAAGGTAAGAAAACTGAGGAAGGAAGAGATGGCCGCATCGCTTTCTTAGTGAAACTAAACTTAGGAAAGCATTTTGTAAAACGGTTTGGCAACTGAGCTTGTCTATTTTTCCTTCTGTTTCGTTGTCATAAGGATGATTCTTGTGGTAAGCAAATATGAATTAATGAATACACACAAGTACAGATATATATATATATATATATATATATATATATATATATATATATATATATACATACATACAGTATATATATGTGTGTATATATATATATATATATATATATATATATATATATATATTTTTTTTACCTTTCGAGAATAAATATATATATACATATACACAGTATATATTATACTATATACATATATGTATAAATATATATACAGTGTGCGTGTGTGTGTCTGCCAAATGGATCGCATAACTGCAAGATAAAATCTGCAACGAAGAAGATTGCCAGAATAACAAACATGTTCAATAAGGACATCAAAATCTCTGACATCAAGGCCCCAGTCAAAAGGACGGATTTGTAAACAAAATATCAGGTTATGATCCCTTAAACAAATGCAGAATAAGCATGATCAGCATTTAAGGCTTCACTCCATTCTACAGCGTTGAGTGGCTTTGGCTTACTGGCTGGAAAAATTGCTGACCTGTTTTAAGACAATTTACTATTCTCAGGGCATTTGGTGAAAATAAAAGTTAAATGTCCTTGATTAGTACAAGCTGATGGTAAATCAAGATACAGATTACGTTTCTATATTCCCACGATAACTTTTTTTCTGGACCCAGAGACTGTGCAAACCAGCTCTGAAACTACCTTGACTGTTACTGAAACTGAAGCTCACAATCACGACATTAAGGAAATGTAATATATGATAAAAAAAAAAAGGAAACTGAATCTGACAATAACGACATTAAGGAAATATACGACATAAACAGGAAACTGAACCTGACAATAATGACACTACGGAAATGTAAAATAAGTTAGAAAAATAAATAAGGAAGTCATTAGTCTAAATGTGTTAGTGAAGAAAGGTGTTGACGGTAGGAGGAGGAGAGGAATGTCAGTAGGCATAAGCTGAATGCACACCGAAAGCAATTATGCTTGATGGATCCCAATAACCAGAGGAACATTCTGGACATGATACTTTTGCTCGTTAACAGTATTTACGATAGGTGTATATTGTGCGACACCTAAACGATATATTGAAATAAAAGGGATTCGATATTCGTGAAACAAAATACAACGATTATCATCTTCTCTCTCTCTCTCTCTCTCTCTCTCTCTCTCTCTCTCTCTCTCTCTAGCAGAGGTTCCCCAACGTACCTTACAACTCCTGTAAACAATAATTATTCTCGATATATTTTTATTTCGGTAATATTACAGAGCCTGAAACGTACGAAAATAACTGATAATTTCCAGTAAATAAATAGATACAGTATATAAACTGATGCTTGAATCAACTCACTATCTAAGATGTCAATCAATTAATATCTAAGGTCACTCGAAACGACACCAGGAAACAGCTTCGCTACAACTAGCCCAGGAAAATGAGAAATGATTAACCACAACGTAAGGCACAGCTCGTCTTTGCAATTTCTCCGGTCAGCCAAACATTTCTCCATCTAGTTCGAAAGCCTGCCTAAAGATGGCGTCACCTTCGGCAGGTAACGCTTCCGCTGTGGCGTCTCCTCCTTTCTCTGTTTCCGTCTGCGTGGTCACTCCATTAAGTCGCATCTTCCGAGTGATGAAATGAACGCTTCTAAATTTGGAGGACTCGAGGCGTTCAGTTTTGAAAACCGCACCGTTGATGGTACTTTCCTACAGCCGAGGTATTCGGCATTAAATTACGTTAGCCACCCTTGTGAGAGAAATAGAATCTCCGACTGACGTCTACTCATTCATGAATTTAAAAAGATGAATTTGTACTAAAAATCATTTAGATCATTAAACCAATTAGGTAACCAAAGTAATCCATTATATTTGGACAATGTTCACGTGGCTTCATATATAAGCAAATATACATAAATACATACATTATTCATTAGATGAAACCTACTCATATGGAACAAGCCCACAAGGACCATTGACTTGAAATTCAAGCTTCCAAAGAATATATACATACAAATTATCTGGTATCCTTCAAATGAACATTCTCGTTTCTTTTGTTTGTTGACATAAAATTCTCATGGATAATGGAAACCCAAGAGAGAAATTTTTTCCCAATATTCAGTTTCTTGAATCATCACCAAGGGAATGGAGGATTTCCTTGTTGTTTTGCCAATACTGTGGAACTATTATCATTCAAGCTTAAGAAAATTTACTATAATCTCGCCATCCAATTATCAACCACACTCGAAGAGGGTATCTGTGAAGTTTATGAAGTTACGTAAACATTGTAATAAGTCTTAAAAGTCTGCTCATATACAAAGCAGTGCCCATAAATAATCAGAAGCATATTCAACATATAACGTATATTCAGGGTCGTGCATCCTCGTCTTGAAAACACTATCCATCTTCAAAATCTTGACCAAACTTTTCTAACCTTACACATCTTTAAAACTAAAGTAACACAGAAAATCTGCCTGCGATTCAAAGCGCACCAAACACATGCCAATTCTAAAGACAATAATCTAATTCAAAATCATGCCTTCCGCAAACTCAAGCACCCAAATCCGGCCTTTCTTCATAGCGACCGTCCTCTTCAAACTTCTATACTTTATTTTCTAATTATTAAAGAACTTTGGAATCTTACCTGTTCATAAAAATGATATGCCCCATTAAAACTTTGTACCATGGAACGTTTTTTTTTTTTTTTTTTTTTTTTAGGTCCAAAACCCAACGTCCTTCGATTGCCTTAATTTGTAATTCTGTCTGGATCCGAAGGGATGATGGGAAACGTTCTCGTCTCCGTTGTTGCTTCCTGTGGGAGAAAAGGCTTTTTAAGTTAGTCTTTTTTTATTATTTCGGACATTATTATTATTATTATTATTATTATTATTATTATTATTATTATTATTATTATTATTATTATTATTGTTGTTGTTGTTGTTGTTGTTGTTGTTGTTGTTCATGCTGCTGCTGTTACTACTGTTATTTTTGTTCTTGATGCAATCATTATTATGTTTGCAGCTGTTGGTGCTGTTTGGTAAAAGCTTAATATGAGACGTTGCTTTTATGCTTCCCAATGCAAACAAAATATATTGAGCAGAACTTTACTAGCTACTTGAGTAAAGTCTAAACCAATTTTTAAAAGTCAAAACTAAAGGCAAGTTATTAAAACCAAAGACGGACTTTGAAACCAAATTAATTAAACACATAAAACCGAGGATAGTATATCAGTAAGGCTGCCTTGCAATTGTTCCACTGATAGTGATGTTTTTCCTGGATGGTTAACTATCGTGGCGTTCATACAGAATTGGATGCCTTTCATTCCTTAATAAAAATTCACTTACTAATTCTATTACACGCAGCTGTTTTTGTATTGAAAAATCCTATGTGAAAATCTTGCATTTTTGGTATCCTCCAATTTTTCATAAACATTTTATAATAGTTTGAAATTGAAATTACGTCAACATTTGGAACGAATCAAAAGGTAATGATTATATCCTTTAACTGGCCTCTCAAATAAAAATTCTACGCCGATTAACTCTCTCTCTCTCTCTCTCTCTCTCTCTCTCTCTCAATACATTTATCCTGTTTCAGTTTCTCCGGTAATTCTTCGTAATGTTCGTTCTTTTCCAATCCATAAATATCTTTTTCTCTCACAAATTACTTTCGTAACCTTTACTCTTTATCTTTAAAACCAATTATTGCAGTTACTGTTTTCTTATCAACTGTTTCAACATTGAGCAGAAAAGGGGGTTGACGTTAAAAAGAACAAGAATACAGTGGGAGAAAAATGACGAGGTTTACTAAAAAAAAAAAAAAAGAAGTATTACAGTACACTTTCCCAGTTATGATGATAGTAATTACAAAGATTCTGAAGATTATCTTGAAACCCCAATTTAAGTTTTATCCCCAAAGCTGTTAAAAGTCAACGCTGACTCTGCCGAAGAAGCTCCAAGTTTTTAATCATGTACCATTTTTACAAACACTTTCATATGAAAGTAACGATCTTGTACCTTCTGGAGTAACGCCAACTGCAGGGGCGGGAAAATTTGTTAACGAAGCCATTAGGATAGGTTAAATTTTCCTGACCCACGAATCCATTTTCTGATATTGCGAGCTTTTATATGTTATTCTTAAACGTTTGGCTGTCTTTAATTCTTTAATTTCTCTTAGTTTTGTTCTTTACATATACTAAGGTCATCTAGTGCTGTGGAATATACAATGAATATACGATTTAGGATAAAGGCCAAGCGCTGGGACCTATGAGGTCGTTCAGCGCTGAAAATAATGCCGAAACAAATGTTAAGAGAGGGTAGACAGTGAGATGGAAGACAATATGAACCGACGTACAGTAAAAGGAATGCAAGGGGTTCCAGCTAGGGACCGAAGGGACGCTGCAAAGACCGTCAAGTAATGCCTACAGTGCACCGCGTGAGGTGCACTGACGACACAACCCCCCTACGAAGCATTTCGTTCTGCGGAACCTTTCCCTGCCTGCAATCGAGGTTGTTGGGTTGTTTCATAAAAAGTTACGAAAATTAATATGAGGATGATGATAAGTCAACCTGTTATCTTTTAATTCAACCTTGAGATCCCAGGAACTTATGCCCCAACTGCATTATCGTAAAATTAGTTCCTGTGGCAACCATATTCAAATGAATATTCTGTTCTAGACGTTCATTGTTTATAAAAATATTGCCATTAAAATCTGTGTGAATTTTTCCTTTTCCATAGCCTCGTACAAATTGAACGAAGTTGCTCAAATAATAACTGTCTCCTTCTAATGAAAGTAATTCCTATTTGATCCTCAAAAACAAAGCTATTCCGAACTTTCTCTGAAAAGTAACGAAAAGTAAATGTTATGAAAATGCAACGATGGATAACCCGTACAATTCGCAACAACGGAATACCGCAAAATAATTCTCCTCTGGCTGAGTATGTGACTCATGTCTATCATGCTTATTAGCCACTTAATAAACTGTGTTATTATAATTAAAGACAGCGAAAATTACACTATTTGTTATTCCTGCTGTTCTATGGAGTTTATCATTTCTATATTTCTAAGAGAGAGAGAGAGAGTGTGTGTGTGTACTCAACTTCAAAAGAATGACTCTTTATGAAACTGCAGAACTGCTGGGTAAATTCGAATCAGATGATAAGAATTCCGATAACGAGAATGAGAAGGACCCAATTTATGCTGGCGAGGGATACCTCAATTACAGCACGCATTGCACCGCCCGCTGGTGGAGAAGTTACCGATTCACATGACGAAAATGTCGAGATTGGCTGTCTTCCTGGAACACAATTACTGGAAGAAAGCATAATGAGCAACGGTGCCCCGGTGAGACCCAAGAGCAAAAGGTCACGGCAGTTCCCCGTCGCGCCAAGATTGCTTCTTTCAGAGAAAGAAAAAAAATTTGTTTCTTTCAGAGAAAGAAAAAACCTTTGCTTCTTTCAGAGAAAGAAAAAAACATTTGTTTCTTTCAGGGAAAGAAAAAAACCTTTGCTTCTTTCTGAGAAAGAATAAACCTTTGCTTCTTTCAGAGAAAGAAAAAACATTTGTTTCTTTCAGAGAAAGAAAAAACCTTGCTTCTTTCAGAGAAAGAAAAAACCTTTGTTTCTTTCAGAGAAAGAAATGAAAAACCTTTGCTTCTTTCAGAGAAAGAAAAAAACATTTGTTTCTTTCAGAGAAAGAAAAAACCTTTGCTTCTTTCAGAGAAAGAAAAAACCTTTGCTTCTTTCAGAGAAAGAAAAAACCTTTGCTTCTTTCAGAGAAAGAAATAAAAAAACCTTTGCCTCTTTCAGAGAAAGAAAAAAACATTTGTTTCTTTCAGAAAAAAAACTTTGCTTCTTTCAGAGAAAGAAAGAAAAAACCTAAGGAATTTTTTTTTTTTTTTTCTTGGCGTATCATAATGATTCGAGACTATGTAGTTAAATATATGACTGAATAGGAATGGGAATAGGAATATAGAATTTAGGCCAAATGCCAAGCGCTGGGACTTATGAGGTCATTCAGCGCTGAAAGGGAAACTGAAGTAAGAAGGTTTGAAAGGTGTAACAGGAGGAAAACTTCGCAGTCGCATTATGAATCAATTGTTAGGAGAGTGTGGAAAATAAGATTGAAGAAAGAGAATATGAAAGGCGGTACAGTAAAAGGAACGAAAGGGGCTGCAGCTAGAGGCCGGAGGCACGCTGCAAAGAACCTTAAGTAATGCCTACAGTGCACCGCATGAGGTGCACAGACGGCGCTACCCCTACGGGCAGCAGCAATATAATCAGCAGTTTTTAGTTTTTTTCATAAGCCTGAGCCTGAGTATGTGGAAATTTAGCTTGGATTTTGACCATTTTATCTATTACATTAATTTTTTTAATCATTCGTAAAAGATGCACTAGTAAAACTATAACAGAAAAATGCCTTCTTATCAGTTATATATATATATATATATATATATATATATATATATATATATATATATATATATATATATATATATATATATATATATATATATATATATATATATATATATATATATATATATATATATATATATATATAAATTACAGGGATATGTGAAATAAGAGATTTCAAGAAATCCCTAGGGAATTTGTGAAATGACCAATTCGCTTAGGAACATTTGATCCCCGAGGGCTAGTACTAAACACGGCGGGGACAGCGATTCTTCTACACTGTTTCGCCGTGTTTAGTACTAGCCCCTGGGGATCAAATGTCCCTAATTGGTCATTTCACATATACTAAGGGATTTCGTGAAATCCTTGATTTCAAATATTCCCTGTAACACACACATATAATATATATATATATATATATATATATATATATATATATATATATATATATATATATATGTATGTATGTATGTATGTATGTATGTATGTATGTATGTATGTATGTATATATATATATATATATATATATATATATGTGTGTGTGTGTGTGTGTGTTCGTGCTTATACAGTATAATAATAATTTAGCGTGTGTCACTGTGCGTTCACATATTTTTCTGAGATAATTCTCTCACCCATGGGAACACGATTACGAATACCTGGAAATTACATTATTTTCTCTTAAATAAAAAGAAATGTTTTGTTTCAGCATAATTTACCATAATATTATCGGGGAAATAAAGCGTATCTCATTTAAATATCATATTTTACTAAAGTAGCAAAAATTTAAAAGACTATTCCCTGGAGATGTGTTACAGAATGAAATATTAGTTCACTGGGATTTATATACTGACGGGTGTTTTATACGGACTTTTATTAAAACTTTTAGAGTACGAGAGAACTTATACTACGATTCTGTCCCTGATTTCATCAATAATTTAATACTTTTCCTCTTTTTAAGGTAAACTGTGCTTGATGTGTCTTCAAGAAAACAATAAACCATTATATGACAATACAGAAAGATTGTTTGTGTCATACCAAACACTACTGATTTAGTTTTTTGACGTACAATTTTATTTTGTTTGTTTTTATATATATGTTCGTCGACTGACTGATTTATCTTTATTTTGATATCTATCACTTGTTATGTGTCCCTGTTTTGGGGCATTCTATTCTGTTAAAACTCACTTGTCAATTGAATGCCATTTTATGCTCGTTCTATATGAATGTTTGCATATTAATACAGTAATAATAACAATAATACTAACAAAATATGGTGAAATGAGTACACTGACAAAAATAAAATCTATGGTATTACTCTTCATTTTGAAGACGATTTGCTACTGAACTTTCAAAATACGGGTAATAGTGCAAATACAAAGCAATAACAGGTTTTGGAATCTTTGAAGTCAAAACAATCTTATGAGATTACTCGGTCACATTATCAGCGACCTAAAACCCTTGGCAGGGATATCAGATATTGGAATGGTTACCAAATGAAAAGCGATAAAGGAAAAGCATTAGGATACGTGAGACATCTTGCATTTTACCACCGCCATTCAAGTGCCAACAACACCCTATTTCATACAGCCATTAAAATGACAAAACAAAGTTGTAAAAGTTGGAACGGAATGAGCATGGCAACACGCTCTTTGTTTCGTCTGGTTAATGGCAGGTAGTTTGAGATAATCTCCTGGCTAAGAGGAAGCCGTAAGATAAGACAGAGAAAGACCAAAGAGATAACAGCAGCCATGAGGAGAAAATGTTTTAAGCTAAGAAAAAAAAAATGGAATTGTTTTACTGGAAGAGTTTTGCCGACGAAGGAGTTTTCCTGGGTTGCGAGTAACTAAAGGAAAGTGTTTGCCAGATATTGTCTGAATTAGAAAAAACTGCTAAACCGATTTATTTGAGCAAAATACCTGTGATGGCAACAAAAGTAGACAAAAAATTATGCTACCTGGTGTGCAAGAAATTTTAGAAAGATGTTCTCGACAGATTTCTATTTGCTGGAAAAATTCATATCGGATAACACACAATTAGCTCAGTTCTTTTTAAGACAAGTGACTTGACATTTTACATCTATATCTATATTTTAAATTTTATATCATTTTAGCTAAAATGTAGAAATATTAAATGGGCCAGTTTATGGAAGAGGTATATGCACAGTATGCATAAAAAATTCTGTCCACTGAAAGAAAAAAGTAGGGGCACTATTATGCCTAACAAATGAGTGGTGGAAAAGGAGATATTTCTCTCTCTCTCTCTCTCTCTCTCTCTCTCTCTCTCTCTCTCTCTCTCTCTCTCTCTCTCTCTCTCTGTTTTGAGCTGAAGTCGTGAAAGTTCACCTTATCTGCAATACCATAGTGCCTCTGCCTACTGCCCAATGTTCATATAATACAGTTCATTTAAACTCTACTTCCATTGTCTAACTTTTCAGCTCTATTCTATTTTTGTTTACTAAATCATTAAATAAATAGGTTCCGCATAACCTAATGCATTTAAATAACAGACAAAACTGATGAGGGCTTTTAGATTTATCAATCTGGTAAAATATTTCGTTAGATTACAGAAAGTAAACGAGCTCCCTGGCTGAACGGAGATTATAACTCTCTCTCTCTCTCTCTCTCTCTCTCTCTCTCTCTCTCTCTCTCTCTCTCTCTCTCTCTCTCTCTCTCTCAACATTTAGCAGTATCAGGAAAATAAGCTTTTAATAAACAAAAACAAGTATTGTCAATAGGTCAGTGTTCATTGATAGTGATGCTGAATAGACTTATAAGACTATAAGGGAATTCACGCCGAAGATGGCGATAGATAAAAAGGTTTGACTATTGTATAGGGGGTGACTGAAAGGAATGCGAATAACTGTATAGTGCTGGTACTGGAAAACTGAATATTATAATACTATTGATATATATATACATATATATATATATATATATATATATATATATATATATATATATATATATAAATGAATATATATAATGTATATATATACATATAAAATTCAGTTTACCTTGGGAAAAATTGCATCTAAGAGGAATTATGTAATATGTCAACTGCAACTACCCTGATCAGGATTCGAGCCTCTGCCTCATTGGTTTGGTATGTGACAAGATCAAACATAATTTCCTGTGGGTGTAAGTTTATCCCAAGCTAAGGCAAATATTTGCGAGTTGTTTGTGGCTTTATATATATATATATATATATATATATATATATATATATATATATATATATATATATATACATACATATACAGTATATAATACATATATAATATATATATACATTTCATGTATATATATTTATATATATAATACAAAATGTAATATATAATATATATATACATACATACATATTAGTGTGTGCGTGTGTTTGAGATTTAATGCTTGTTTCAAGGTTTGCAAAACAGATTTTTCATAAATATTCACACGTCTATATAACTACATCAAGGAGTGAATCCTAGACGATAATATTTATCAATATTTACATAAAAACGGATGGGGAAGAGAGCAAAGTAAAACAATAAAAGGAATAAACAAACGGCAGACAAGGATGACCTACTGAAGGCACCGGGAAGGAAGACATAAACACAGAGAGAGAGAGAGAGAGAGAGAGAGAGAGAGAGAGAGAGAGAGAGAGAGGTGGGATCCCAGAATACACTGAAGAGCCCCCGGGCGCAACTTACCAGAGGAACATACGACAGTTACCGGTACTCACGACCCCGTTACTCTTGCATGCTTTTAGACTTAACGAAAAGATGAGACGGTGTCGAAATTATTCGCCCTGTCCTCTCTTACATCCGAAAAATTAGCCCACCAACACCGCTGGCCCCCCGCCCTCCATACCACCACCACAAAAAAAACTTTACACTTATTTAGGTGAAAATGGTGAGACTTTATCATCGCTGAGGTGTTTTTGAGTTCTTTGGATAGAATTCATTCATTATCGAATAAGATCAAGCATGTGTGTGTGTGTGCTTTTTTGGGAACGGTACAGCATACAAATGCTTCTATATTTACTGTGTATATGTATGTGTGTGTATGTGTGTGATATCTATATATATGTATATATATATATATATATATATATATATATATATAATGTATATAAATACATATACATATATAGAGAGATAACTATATATATAGTATATATATATATATATATATATATATATATATATATATATATATATAGAGAGAGAGAGAGAGAGAGAGAGAGAGAGAGAGAGAGAGGTGTATGTGAAAGCATCGTATGCATGGTTATTTTCATCTGCCAATTATATTGGTGTTCACTCCATCGACTACAATCGGATTTTTTTTGCTGTTCCTGTTTTCCAACAACATTTCGCGAAAAAAAATGGCTGCCCGCACGGAATCGCCCTAATATTTTTGAAATGCATTCCCATGGAAGGTAGTTGAAGTGTGATGCTATTGCCGCTGAAAATATATTGTATGAATACTAGTTAATTTTCTGCAAAAGAAAACTATTGTGCCGGCTTTGTCTGTCCGTCCGCACTTTTCCCCTCCTCACTCTTTTCTGTCCGCCCTCAGATCTTAAGAAGTACTAAGGCTAGAGGGCTACAAGTTGGTATGTTGGTCATCCACCCTCCAATCATCAAACATACCAAATACAGCCCTCTAGCCTCAGTAGTTTTTACTTTATTTTAGGTTAAAGTTAGCCATAATCGTGCTTCTGGCAACGATAAAGAATAGGTCACTACCAGGCAGTGGTTAAAGTTTCATGGGCAGCGGCTCATACACCATTATACCGCGACCACCGAAAGATAGATCTATTTTCGGTGGCCTTGATGATACGCTGTAGCGGCTGCACAGAAAACTCGATTGCGCAGAAGAAATTTCGGCACATTTTTTGTTTTCTCTTTTACCCAAATCTGTTAATTCATTATTCACAGTCGATATGCCGTGATTTTTTGATCCGTTTAAATCTGGGGTTTGTCTACAAAACACTGCCATATATCTGACACGCCCACCTTCATATTGTAGTGACCATTCTGTTGAAAGATTCTAAAATGATGAGAAAGATCACTGCCATAGCTTTCCAATAAAATAAAATATAAGCCCACTCATTCTTTTGTACACAATACCGTGTACAAAAGAAATCGACTGCAGGAAAAAATGTGAAGCGCAGAATATGGCACGATTCGCAGAGCAATGAACTTGACTTTCATGCAAGCTTATATACTGCATGCAATTTTGAGATTAAAATTGCATTGCAATTTTATGCACTTGTAAATTACAGTTAATGGCACGCATAATCACTTCAGCCAACTCATAAATTCCGTTCTTCATTACAGAAGTGCCACCTAATATTCCTCCAACATTTCAAAGCAAATCTGAACAATTTGGGAGAAGTAGAACAGGATCGAATCTCTGGGAGGCTTTCCGTGACTACCTCTCTAAATACTATCACTTTACTTGTCTTCAACACACGACAGCTGCTTGCCATGAATTATTAAGCCATAATAAGCTTGTATTTTTTTCTTTTTTCCTTCTAGCCCATGAATATAAATAAACGGAATGATTGGATAATGATTGATATATTTCATGTTCATTCATTACAATCATCGTTTTAGAACCATTACTTCGAAAACACCAATGTCTCAAGGGCTCCTGCAAAGAGTTTCGCGGAATTTTGCTTCTTAAAATATATGATAGAGCGCATAGTATTTCCAATGACACCACTTATTATTATTAAATTCAGGAACTTCTTATCTTCACAACACTGCCATCTCTTTCTGTCACCTACATTTGTATTTAAATCACCTAGCACAACCATCCTTTCACAATCTTTAAACCCTGTAATGCATAGATTTATACTCTTCTAAAACAAACACTATTTCATTCTCATTCTTCTCCAGAGTTTGAAAGTGTTTGCAAAAGGAGAAAGATAAGAGTAAATGTGAGCAAAAGCAAGGTTGTAATGGTAAACGGAAACCAGGAAGGTGGTTAGGTGCAATGAATATTAATATGGATGGTAGAAGAATGGAAGTATTTGATTCGTATGACTGTCATGGAGTAAATACAACAGATGATTGCAAGACCAGAGGAGAAGTGATTCACAAAACTGGATAATAAAGTAGGGCAGAAGGGTGTGCGCAAAATTTAAAAAGGGACATGGAGTGTGCAGAACCTAAGTTTGGAGTGTATAAAGGAACTGTTAAATCAACTCTCATTTAATATGAGTGACAGAAAAAAAGTTGAGATGAATTGCCTGGGTGGTATATGGTGCGTCAGGGGAACTGAAGGTGATTCAAACGAGAAATGGTGGATCAGAGTGTTCTGAAATGGTTTGGTCATGTGGAAAAAATGAAGAGCAACAGGTTTGTGGAAGGAAGCATGGTTCGGAAATGTCAGGAGGAAAGCAAAGAGGAAGACATGCAAAATACTGGATAGTGCCTGGGGAGAAGGTAGTAGTAAAGAAGGCCTTTGTCAACCAAGAGCGCGTGCAAAATCGAGGAAAATGAGGAAGTGTGTTGGGTGTCTGACTATCTCCTGGTGAGGCCACTGTGTAGGTGTATGAAGCAGCCAATGTTGTGGATATCTGCCACACATAGGTTTCATCCACGAGTCAGGCTCATAATGTTTTTTCTTTGGTACCGTCACCTGTTAGGCGAAATGTCTTCAGGCAGAAATATATATATGTAGATATATATACATGTGTTTATATATATATATATATATATATATATATATATATATATATATATATATATATATATATATATATATATATATATATATAATATACAGGGTTTTCATGAGATACCTACAAGTCTTCCATACACCCTACTTAATGTTTCATTTATTCATTGTTACCATTTGGCTATACTGTATTTATTCTAGTCATCCATATGAAGAATAAATCCTATCAAAACAAAGAGTATGCTCAGTTCTCAAAAGCTTTACTTGATCTCCTAATATGCATCTAGATCCGATAACTTCTCTCATGCTTGCATCTCCATGAAGCTCTCATCATTAGTGACGAAAAATATTCACACAAAAAAATTTTTTTTAGAAAACTTTGTCTTAAACTTCAGTGGTTTTTATTATCGTTTTATGTCGCCATTTGTCAACATTTCTTCCATGCACCCCAATTATTACCTTACACAATCATTGTTACAGTCTAGCTATAGCTATTCCAGTTATCACATTTAAGTAGAAATCTAAAATAAACTGGATTGAATTGAATATAGAATTTAGGCCAAAGGCCAAGCACTGGGACCTATACGGTCATTCAGTGCTGAAACGGAAATTGAAAGTAAAAGGTTTGAAAGGTGTCACAGGAGGACAACTTCGCAATAACTTGATTGTTAGGAGAGGGTGAAAAGTAAAATGGAAGAAAGAGAATACGAAAAGAGGTACAGTAAAAGGAACGAAAGGGGTTGTAGCTAGGGCCGAAGTCACGCTGCAAAGAACCTTAAGTAGTGCCTACAGTGCATCGCATGAGGTGTACTGACGGCGCTACCCCCCTACGGAACAAATCAAATATAAAGGAAGAGTATTTGCAATTCTCAAACGCTTACTCGATCTTGTTAGATGCATCTAAATCCGATAATTTCTCTCATGCTTGCATCACCATAAAGCTCTTATCATGGAAGCCGAAAAAAGAAAATTTTTCAGAAAACTTGCAGCCTTAACCTCGCATATTTCCTCGTTATGTGAATTACACAGTACTTCATTCTCTTACCTCCGTCCGCTCAAAACCCGGGGGTTTTCTAAGTGATCACTTCACTTAATGAGATCAATATTTTACGAGAAAACTTGAGTCGTTTTTAATCCCGCAATCAGCGTGAGAGTCACGTCTTTGCCCCACTATTGAGTCGCCCCGACGTCTCAGATTACGCCCTTTCCGGAGCCATTACCATGCTTGCCATTCGGTCCAGCTATGCCATTAAGCTCGTTACGTGGCGCGATTACAAACCTCTGAATATTTGCCAGTGATGTATTCGCCGTAATTATAACCTGAACTGGCTGGGCTGCCTTGTTATTTATGCAATTCGTGCGTATTGTAAGAGGATTTTGCAGAGTGCTTCAGTGTCGTTCATTATATGCAGCCAAACGCTCACTAAGTGGCGAATGCAGTTATTATGCTCTCTCTGTGGCCCCCGAGTTTCCCCATCACCCCATCACAAGGAGCGTCAGTCGTAATAGGGACTATGGCACATGGGAATTTGGTCTAATATGGCCTGTTAAATCACTTCCAGTTCCTGGAACCTGGATAGCAACGCTAATGAACTCTGGAACAGAGAGCCAGTTAACAGACAGATCACAAGATTTACTCACGAAATTGTTATTCAGAAGCACATCGTAAAATGAATCGAAAACGCTATAAAAGGAAGAATGTGTAATTGTTGGGAACAAATCGTCGGCGCTGGAATGGACAAGAGTTATCGTGACGCTATTTTGGGAAGAAGGCTCGGAGATTATAGGATTGAATTTTACAAATGAGTTTGTGGTGGTCGGTATTAATGATTGGCAATGGCCTTCGTATATATGCGTTGCGCAGTGTTGTTACTTTACACTGGGCTACAACACAATTGTATGCTGGGTGTGTGTCGGTGTGTTGTTTTCCAGAAATTATGACTGGAAGTTCAGTGAAGTGTTTGGGATCGAATATTTACTGTAAAACACCTAAATGAAAATTCCAAAGTTAAAGGGATAGTTTGCACGATTTACTCAATTTTTTTATCCGATTCGCTTTGCGAGTCTGAACACTTGATGTAAAAGAGATTAATATTCCGAGAAACATGTTTCTACTTTTTAGTTTTCTGTAAAAGATAACTATTGTGCCGGCTTTATCTGTCCGTCTGCACTTTATTCTGTCCGAATTTTTCTGTCCGCTCTCAGATCTTAAAAACTACTGAGGCTACAGGGCTGCAAATTGGTATGTTGATCATCCACCCTCCAATCATCAAACTTACCAAATTGCAGCCCTCTAGCCTTAGTAGTTTTCATCTTATTTAAGGTTAAAGTTAGCCATAATACTGCTTCTGGCAACGATATAGGACAGGCCACCACCGGGCCGTGGTTAAAGTTTCGTGGGCCGCCGCTCATACACCATTATACAGAGGCCACCGAAAGATAGAACTATTTTCGGTGCCCTTGATTATACGCTGTAGCGGCTGTACAGACAACTCAATTGTGCCGAAGAAACTTCGACGCATTTTTTACTTGTTTCTTTATCTTTACGAATGAGGATTAAATGGAATGGTTTACGTTAGCAGACTGTGAACGACTGTTTGATGTTAGTACCGAGATGTTCCTGAAATTCCTGGCAACAGAAAGGCCTCGTAACAAGTGTTTGTTTAAAGTCAGTAGCTGTAACATAACTACCCTGAGAACAAATGGAAGTAATTTAGGTATACTGGACTCTAGTACAGATTAGGGATAAATGAGAATACTTAAAGATGGGGAATTGAACCCCTATAGAGTATGTCTGCAATGGGCGACAGCATTAGTACTGAAAATATTTAGAGTAAAACTGCGGAATATGTGAATATATGGACTGGGGTGCTAATATAGTGGATTCCTAAGAATCTTTCTCATAAGCAAGGAACACAAGAAAGAGAGAGAGAGAGAGAGAGAGAGAGAGAGAGAGAGAGAGAGAGAGAGAGAGAGAGAGAGAGAGAGAGATACTGTATATATGTAAGTTTGAGGAATATAGCCACAGTAGATACCCAGCAATAATTCCAAATATTTAAGGCTAAGGCAAAAGGTCTGAAATGTGTGTGAATTACATTGGCTATCACTGTTAGATTAATTAAACTTATTGTGAGGGGAAAGAGAAAATTCAGTAAATACTTATCGCATTGCTTTAACATACTTATCACGTTGGTTGTTACATTTGATTGTGCATTGTTGCTCTCTCATCAATACTTGCTATAATGTACATGATTTTGATTTTAATGTCTTTGATTCAGCAGTATTTTGTAGAGCATCAGTAATTGTATTAACTCCAACCTTCACTTTGGGCTGAATTGCACCTAATATCATTTTGTTCTTATCTGATTAATCTGCCGGTCATCTTTTACGAAATTTATACTTCTTAAAAGTCCTCGTATCTTTAAATAATTGAGATTTCTACTGTGTTGACTCTTAATAATTCATGTTAATTTTTGCTTACTGAAATCTCATTTTACCTGTCATCTTCTTGTTTAGTGAGGGAACAAAGTTGTTATTACCTTTGTAAATCTTCATATGTGCGGAGAGTGTATATGTATAAATAAAAAAAAAAAAAAAAATATATATATATATATATATATATATATATATATATACATATATATTTCTATATATATATATATATATATATATATATATATATATATATATATATATATATATCAATGACTTGAAATATAGTCAGAACTGCTTAAGACCTACACACAACCTCTTATTTTTTCACTGGGGTGATGCGATATATATATATATATATATATATATATATATATATATATATATATATATATATATATATATATATATATGTGTGTGTGTGTGTGTGTGTGTGTGTGTATATATTATATATATACATTTATATGTATTTATATATATTTATATAATTATTCATACCTATATGCATTTATATATATATATTTTTTTTCAACATTAAACTCAAATTGTTGAATCGAACAGGGTGTGTGTGTGTGTGTGTGTGTGTGTGTTTATATTTTTATGAAAAATTCCTAGGAGAATATTTATGACCATACATAAAGTTATCTAAATTTTCACGAGGAATATTCAGGTAAGTCATGATTTTTTACCCTGTCATTTCACATAGTTCCTAAACTTATCTCTACATCTTTCAAGTGACGTCAAAGAAGAGCCGGAGTAATTCCGAGTAATGGCAAAAGTTTCCTAATGATGAAGTATATTAAATTTTTAGAGCCTTTTACATAAGGCTGAATTTAGGCCTTCCATGGTAACCCCGTCTCCTCACATACACGAACTTTCACGAGCATAAAAAAGGTACTGCTTGACTTTCTGCCTCCCTCGCGACTGCACATAATACACACACTGCAATCATTCTACGTAGCCCCGAATCCATGCTTCCAGATTGCTTGGATTAGCATTCATTTCCGTAGAAGTATAAACAATAATAAACGAATTTGGATTCTGGATATTTGAAAGAAATCTCATCTATCTCTCTCACATACACACACACACACACACACACACTCTCTCTCTCACACACATAAACAAGGTACTGCCTGCCTATCCCACATTTGCACATAATACTACATTGTAATCATTCTACGTGTCCCCGAATCCAGGCTTCCAGATTGCTTGGATTGGCTTTTACTTCCGTAAAAGCAGAAACAATGTAAAAAACCTCGGATTCTGAACATTTGAAAGAAATCTCATCTTTCTCTCTCACATACACATACTCTCTCACGCATATAAGCAAGGTACTGCCTGCCTATCTCACGCTTGCACGTAATACACACATTGCAATCATTCTACGTAGCCCCGAATCCATGCTTCCAGATTGCTTGGATTGTTCCGTAAAAGCAGAAACAGTGTAAACGAACTTGGAGTTTGAAAATTTGAAAGAAATCTCACTTTCCATTTAAAAGCATATAAAAAAATGATCAGTTCATAAAAAAAAAATCAGCATGGCACATATTCCAAAATTAACTCTTTGCACGTTTTATATATAGATCAGTTTCTATTTAAGTTGTTATTTCGTTTACTCTGGTAATACCTTATATTTATTATTTATTATACATTTATTCATTCACTCCTCTATTCCTTTGTTTATATATTTATTCATATTTAGCGTTTCATTCACATATATTTTTCCTATGATTTTCAGGCCTCCAACGCACCGGAAATATTCGGGAGAAAATTACTTTTTTCGGAAATAATCTCTCCATTCGTAGAACTAATCATCTCTCTAAATCTCTCAATCATGTTCGTTGATTGGGACGCTGTGGGAACCGACAGACAGACAGAGACAGACGATCAAAGGATGAAGGTACAGATAAGTACAGTAAATACCAACGATGAAATTTGGTATTGTTCCCAATGAATAATAATAATAATAATAATAATAATAATAATAATAATAATAATAATAATAATAATAATAATAATAAGTTATGATCATAATAATAATAATAATAATAATAATAATAATAATAATAATAATAATAATAATAATAACAGTTATGATCATGATGATTATGATAACACTTTTGGTGGTAACGATGACCATGAGAACGAAGACTTAATATAAATAGAATATAAAATTCAAGCCAAAGGCCAAGTGCTGGGAGCTATGAGGTCATTCAGCATTGAATGGGAAATTTAGAGTAAAGAGATCTTTAAAGTCGTAACAGGAAGAAAACCTCACAGCAGTTACAGTAGGAAACGACTGTTAGGAGATGGTGGAAAGTAAGATGGAAGAAAGAGAATATGAACGGAGGTACAGTAAAAGGAATGAAAGGGGTTGCAGCTAGTGCACTGACAGCACTAACTCCCCTACGGGAACTCAGAATGAAGGCAGCGATGAAGATAATGACGCTTATAATGAATTACGGCGCACTGACAGACAAACCTCCGCATCTAATTCTTCCACAGAATGAAAAAAAAATCAGACCCAATTAGCGTTGCTTCGGCGTGCATAAACAAAGAGACACAAAAGGTTAGGCCGGAAACTAATTATGCCTGTCAATGTGAGCAAACTAAGCGGCTTAACTTCGATGCCTCGCCGGGGACTTTGTCAAAAACATATCGTGAATATATTGGGAACAGACAAAATGAGTGTGTTTACGATCTGATAGATAGAGAGATAGATGTATAAATAGATAGATATATAAACAGATAGATAGATAGATAGATAGATAGATAGATAGATAGATAAACAGATAGACAGATAGATAGATAGGTGTGTACGTGTGTTATGTGCACATTCTATTCGATTGTGTAAGAATAGTGAGGAACAAGGCCGCTGCTCGCATGGAAGAATATGACCTCATTCTGAAGCACCAAGAATCGATTCCTCATTAGGAGAAGACACTTAACAAGCCTTCAAGGATAAGGTATAAGCAGGATATGTTGCCCAAAAGACAAATACATTAAAAGTAAAGTTGAATATTTGTATCAAATTTAGATGGGAGCTAAATCATATGAAGCAATTCTCTCAGTCTAATTTGGAATTTCATCATCACTTATTTTGAAAAGGGTCAAAGGTCATGGAAAACTTTAATTATTTTAAAGATATTTTCATATAAGACTGATTATGCATTCACTAGGATTACTGTAACTGAAAGAATACTCTTCGATGACTTCTTATGTGTTCCAAAAACTCTTAAACTGAACTAATATTCAATTAATCAGATTATTTTCATTCGAAAATAAGATTCTCCTAATACCCTGACCTAAGTCCAACTGAGACATAGAAATAAGCTCTGTTTTAATTAGCAATTATTTTTTTTAGAAATTCCAGATGTCATTATTTTGTAATTAGGAGCTGGACGCTACTAATTCTATATCGTACTTCATTAACATATATTTTCTAATTCTTTATGACATTCACCCCTCTTCACTGATACTTATTTATAATAGTCTCTGAAGCAGTGATTTACTTTCTGACTTTATTTACATTGTTTTACAATCACTACTGTTATGATTCCGCAACTAAACTGCAATGCTAAAATTTTCTATATTTCAGGCAAACTGGTTATTATTGTATGATTATATATCAATAGTTGATATACTGATTATGAACGGAACTGAATTGAATTGAATATAGAATTTAGGCCAAAGGCCAAGCACTGGGGCCTTCGAGGTCATTCAGCGCTGAAACGGAAATTGACAGTAAAAGGTTCGAAAGGCGTAACAGGAGAAAAACCTCGCAGTTGCACTATGAATCAATTGTTAGGAGACGGTGGAAAGTAAGATGGAAGAAAGAGAACACGAATTGAGGTGCAGTAAAATGATTGAAAGGGGTTGCAGCTAGGAGGCCGAAGGGACGCTGCAAAAAACCTCAGGTAGTGCCTACAGTGCACCACATGAGGTGTACTGACTGCATTACCCTCATACGGGGGTAAAGCACTCGTTCAAATTTATTGGTTGTACATTTTTGCGTCCATGTCTGTTCATAACAAACATGGACAAGCAAAATATGCGTTAGCAGTTATTCACAGCTCACCAGGGAAATAACAGACACAAATAACAAGGCATGTAAAGCACAATAATTACCAGTAACATTACCCACATGAGTACAGCACAGCACATTACATTATCTAGCAAAAAATAATGAGAGAGTTCTGCTACACAAAAGCTACTTTATGAATGGCTCGTAAGAGCTTGCTGTTATAAAATGGACAGAATTGACAGCGATAGGAAATGAGTATCATTAACAGGGACGATTCACTTCAGGCATAGGGTATAAAAAATAAAAAAGTAAAAAATGCGCCGAGGTTTCTTCGGCGCAATCGAGTTGTCTGTATAATCAAGGCCACCGAAAATAGATCTATCTTTCAGTGGTCTCGGTATAATGCTGTATGAGCCGCGGCCCATGAAACTTTAACCACTGCCCGGTGGTGGCCTCGCCTATATCGTTGCCAGATGCACGATTATGGCCAACTTTAATCTTCAATAAAATCAAAACTACTGGGGTTAGGTAGCTGCAATTTGGTATGTTTGATGAGTGGAGGGGGGAATGATCAACATACCAATATGCAGCCCTCTAGCCTCAGTAGTCTTTACTATCTGATGGCGGACAGAAAAAGTGCGGACAGAAAACTAAAAACTGATGCTTCGTTCTTCCTTTTACATTTCCCTCTTCCCATAGATAGATAGATAGATATATAGATAGATAGATAGATAGATAGATAGATAGATTAATTTTCTTACAAGAATGAAAAACCGCTCTGAGGAGAATGTTGAGGAAAGAAGACACAGGAAACTGAGTTTCTGCAGAGGATTTTACTGGACTGCAGAATACTGCTTCAAAATGTTTTATATGCAATAAAAACCAACGACCCATGGAAACACTGAACACAACAGAAAGGGTATTCTCTCTCTCTCTCTCTCTCTCTCTCTCTCTCTCTCTCTCTCTCTCTCTCTCTCTCTCTCTCTCACAAACAAGCACCATGTATTGTTGATATGGTAATTCTAAGATTATTAAAGGTATTTCATAGCATTCATAAGATGAAAGCAAAACATAGAGTAGAGTAGAAGAGTTTATGCACTTTTGTTTCCCCTTCTTAGTAAACAATATCTATACCAAAATCCTGCTGCTTCATTTACGTCTTTTCAGAACTAGTCGAGACAATCTATGCCTGACAACACTTTCAACTCTATATGTAAATGAATACAAAAAAAACATTCGAGGAAAAAAAAACCAGTAATTCGCTAATATTCTATTACTAGGGTAATATTTACTTCAGAAAATGTGGAAAAAAGTAAGACCGTACTTTTCCTTTCAACTATATTAACTTTAATCTGGTAAACTTTACTCGTACCCCAAGTCTCTTGTAGGAGTCCACACTGTGCCACAGAAACTAAAGTAAACTAAGTTAGTCGGCGATAATTACATTGCAGTGTTATCAAGCAAAAATTTTATGAAACCTCAGAGCTTTAGTAATAATGCGTCCACTCTGTTGCATAAATTCTTTTCCATGTACAAGCTTTCTATCTCTCATACACTCTAATATGCAAAACTTCCCAAATACCTAATGCTTATAATTTCTTGATTCCAAGCCCGGATAAATAGGGAAGGTTGGAGTCAAGACGGGGAAACCGTCCAAAAAACATCAGGCAAAACCAATTACGCAATGATGGAAAAGATAGATACAACCATAATACCATAGAATAAGTTAGGTTAGGATCGACAGGCTCAAGCGAACATTCAAGTTAAGTATACCTTAGTTTAACCAGACCGCTGAGCTGATTAACAGCTCTCCTAGGGCTGTCCCGAATGATTAGGCTTATTTTACGCGGCTAAGAACCAATTGGTTACCTAGCAACGGGACCTACAGCTTATTGTCGAATCCGAACCACATTATAGCGAGAAATGAATTTCTGTCACCAGAAATAAATTCCTCTAATTCTTCATTGGCCGGCCGGAGACTCGAACGCGGGCCCAGCAGAGTGCTAGCCGAGAACTATACCGACCCGTCCAACGAGGAACTAACATTCAAGTTAAACAGCACGCTAAGCATAGGAAAATAACTAGGCCTACTCGCGGGTGAAGAAATCGTCTTTGGAGCTACCGGCAAGTTGTATCTTTCAGTCAGCATTCAAATGCCTTTCTGATATTAAACAAAGGCTTCAACCTTAAAACTAACGTCACTGTAAAAAAAAATAATCTTGCTGCAATGTATACTTAAATAAATATTAGTGAAAAATGACGACAAATTTGCAGACCAGAACTCTTTTGTTGATAAGAATTCTTGCGAAATGACGCCGCGAGCTGGGCTTTGATCTAGGTCAGGAGGCCAGTCTCAATTTTCTAAGATATTATGATATTCCATTGGCCTTGGGAGTCATTAATCAACAACTTTACTTTTGAAAATCCTTCTGCAACCGTTTGTGTGATTCTTATCACAAGCAAACACAGAAACAAAGTGAGAATTAAACGTCAGATGAAAAGTTTCTTAGCATTTTTAGCAGACTATGGTTATTCATTAGCAAAACAATACAAACAGTGATAAACGCGAACTGACGTAAAGTGACTCGGGAGGGAAATTAAATTAAAAACCGAGGAAAAGCAAAGAGAAAAACATTAGATGGGCGAAGGTAAAACATCAAAGACCGCGGAAGCCTAAAGGTTGTTTTTTTTTTCTCTCTCTCTCTCTCTCTCTCTCTCCTCCGTAGTTCACCTGTGTCCCTTCCCACGCATCTGCCAGGAATTATTTACGCGAAACATAAACAGGCTAATTATCTCTCTTTCTATCACATAATTAGGAATATTTTAAAACGGAAAAAGAAGCGAGAGATAAAATTTCCTGAACACCGTCTCACAAGGCCGTTCTTTTTCCATGTAAAATAAACTAAAGGGGACGTTTACTTTGAGGATTAGCCCTCTGATGGAAATACCTTTTTTTTTTTGTACGCCTTACGTAAAGTCTTGTTTTTTTTTTTTTTTAAGAGCCTTTCGATCTTAAAGGTGACATTACTCTATGCCTGTTGGTTATATTTTATTAGCCTTAATATCTGTCTTTTAATTTCTGTCATTAAAATTTTTTGGAATTTCGTATTGATAAAGTATAACTTGATTGCCATATTCCTCGAGTGATTTTAGGTGCAAATTAAATATAACTGAATCACGAAAATATAGAATGTGATGAATATATGAATAAAGGCAATGCTACGAAGGAAAGAGAAACGACGACGGAGTGGTGCTAGGCCTAGTACCACTCCGTCGTTTCTCTTTCCTTCGTGGCACTGGCTTCATTTATGCAAATTAAGGTTTTGCGATGGCCATAAACATTCTTATTCACAAAATGAGACGAACGTACGTTGTCGAAAATGATTAGAACTTGAGCAATCGTAATAAAAGGACACGTGAGTATGCCCCTTTCTACAGTCTCGTAAGCTCCTTCCACTGCTCCCAAAATAACTGTGATTGATTGATTGACTGAATAGAGAATTTAGGCCAAAGGCCAAGCACTGGGACCTATGAGGTCATTCGACGCTGAAACGGAAATTGACAGTAAAAGGTCTGAAAGGTGTAACAGGAGGAAAACCTCGCAGTTGCTTTATGAATCAATTGTTAAGAGAGGGTGGAAAGTCAGATGGAAGAGAGAATATGAAAGAAGGTGCAGTAAGAGGAACGAAAGGGGTTGCAGCTGGGGGCCGAAGGCACGCTGCGAAGAACCTAAAGTAATGCCTACAGTGCACCATATCTACGGAGCCAAAATACCTATGGGAATATTGGAGAAAGCACATGAGCACTCGTCTTCGTTTCCCTTGTGTTCTTGGCTAAAATTCACTGGGAAAATGAAGCCACAGCACTGTGTTACGACACAGACATACAGACTGAGATTTATGATTATACTTTAAGCTTATATTTGATAGAAAATAAAACAGTTGTTCAATACAGGGAGAGAAAGTAGGATATTCTACTTCTTTCCTTATTCTTTTCTCATCATCACAATCACATCCAACGCCGTGAGACACAAAAGGCCTCTGTGAAAATCCACCTCTCATGTCTTGCCTGTGCTTTCACTCCAAACGATCTCTACTCTTTTCCAGCATCCCGTCTGTTCCAAGAATACCCCTGAACTCGAGTCCTTAAAATCACATAAAACAAGGGAGGTCAAATTATATAAACCCAAAAATCTAGCATACATTTAATAAAGTTTTAACAAAAAGGTTCTCCCACAAAATTCCCAAACAAAAACAATCAAACCCCAAAAATTGTCATTCTCGGAAGGCAAGAGATTCGAATCTCTCAGAGGCTTTTCCCGATTTCAGAGAAATATTAATTGAGAGTGGAAGTTCTCAATTCTCCCCGGGGGAAGTACCTGAATAATGTTCGTTGGTGGTGGAAAAAAAATTACTTTTTATATTAGCTCGACCTGGCGAGAGACCACTCACTGAGGTGTTAAAAGGGATGGCTGGATTTCAATCCAGAATTTTCTACCTGTATTTGACTTATTTTCCAGAGTTTAGTTTGAAAGGTATGTATTTTTTCAATAAATAATTATCAACATTAACAATGACATGTTATTTTCGTACAGGATGTTTTAGTGTCAGTAGCATTGTTTTTTCACCCTCGCAATCAATTATTTTTTTAATCAAATTGATATAATTTCACCAAATTACGATTCTACAGACCAGGAATCATATTTGTGTATATGATACATATAGGAACCATTAGTCGTAAATTATCCATTTCAGCTGTTCAAAAATATCGTTCTTTTCTTTACTTTGGAGAACTTTTGACACAGCTTAAATTTTCATATCTGTGATACGAAACGCAGGCGGAAAAGGCTTGCATAATTAACAGTAGAGAAAATAATTTACCAAGAGTAATAATTAGTAACTGTTCGGTGCTGAAAGAGGTCACGAGAAAATAAACAGGAAAATAAATTGTAACAGGAGTAGACATAGTGTACATGAGAAGGAAAAACGTATAATGGTCTTTAGAGTCCTGGAGGTTATTTCCATTTTGGGTTCAGCAGTAGATCAGCATTTACTTACTTTACCAACGCATCTTTCATAATGGTTTTGAAATGGATAACCTTAGGGACAAGTACTCTTCCTTTCTCATACAAATACATTAAAAATCTCTCGTCAAAAGAAAAAGTAATGTTATGCGGTTAAATAAAACATTAAAGTCCACGCCCACGCCACAACACCCACATCCTCTCTCTCTCTCTCTCTTTCTCTCTCTCTCTCTCTCTCTCTGAGAAAAGTCGTAACCAAGGGAAAGGGCGTGTAATAAAAGTTATAATATTTTACATATAATTCAAAACGTTAGCGTAGTTATAAATGCTCATGCTCTCTCTCTCTCTCTCTCACGACAGTGAGGGGAGTTTTCACTTTTATGGATTGCCACTCAACATCTTTCATTTATTCACTGTTTACACTTGTTATATACTAAGGAATAATAATAAAATGAATTAATCCTGTCTCAGTTCTTCATTTTTGCTTCATAAATCTGCGAGGCGAAGTGATGTTTGTTACATTTTATCGCTAATGCTATGATTGAGCTGATTTATTTGGTAGACAATAGTTAAATACATTTTACTATTGTCTCGAAGGTAAATAAATGTCAAAATTCACTTTATTTTTACTATCCACACAGCAAATGGACAATTTCTGAGTTGCAATGCCTGAATTTTCATACGTAGAAAGAACACTGCTCTAAATTTCATGCTATCGAGTTAGTAACAAAGAAAGGAAATTGATGACAAATTAACTGAATTGAACTGAATACAGAATTTTGGCCAAAGTCCAAGCACTGGGACCTATGAGGCCATTCAGCGCTGAAACGGAAACTGACAGCAAAAGGTTTGAAAGGTGTAGCATGAGGAAAACCTCAGCAGCTGTACTATGATTCAATTGTTAGGAGAAGGTGGAAACTAAGACGGAAGGAAGAGAATATGAAAGGAGGTACAGTAAAAGGAACGAAAGGGGTTGCAGCTAGGGGCCGAAGACACGCTGCAAAGAAACTTAAGTAATGCCTACAGTGTACCGCATGAGGTGCACTGACGGCACTGACCCCCTACGGAGTTTTGACAAATGCAGTACGTGCATAGTTCAAACAGGATGCTGAAAGGTACAGTACGAGGGTGTTGGAGAAAACAAATTTTCTGCCGAAATTCAAGAACAAAACCATCCTTTCATTTTATAGCCAGAACTAGATTAACAATTAACAGATAATTCCATTTTTACCTATAAATTTGTTATAGATATAGTTTATTCTGTTGGTAAAATAACATATATTTCCTATATGGTATCCAAATTTCACTATGAAGCGTATCCAGAGTTGAAGGAAAGAAATCGCAAAAGCAATTAAAATAACGGTTGAAGAATAATGAAGACTTATGAGTAACTTAGGAGTAACGTGAACAAAATGAATTTTAACCTATTAACTATCTATTAATTTATTTATCTATCTAGTTTTCCGGTTGACTCTTCCCAACTTGGTGAAATCATATATATATATATATATATATATATATATATATATATATATATATATATATATATATATATATATATATATATATATAGAGAGAGAGAGAGAGAGAGAGAGAGAGAGAGAGAGAGAGAGAGAGAGAGAGAGAGAGAGAGAACTGCTTCGTGTCATGGGACCGTCTTTCTGAGCAAATAAGCCTTCGGCGGTCGTTCGCTTTGATGGAAAGCTCCCCTCTAGGACCGCCTTTAACCGCATGTTTACCTTTTTAGCTCTCACAAAATATTGCATTCAAAGGGATTTTCTTTTCCATTGCTTTTATTTAAATAAAACTGTCGGCGCTTTGAGTTCCACCCTTTGAAAAATATTCGGTCCTTGTTTCCTTTCTCTCATTCTGCAACATTTTTATTTCAGAAAATCTGTCTTTTCTTCAATCCCTTAGTCGGTCGTTGTACTAAGGATTTTAGTGCCATTCTTCTCCCTTTAACAATTATTATTAGTATGCATGTATGTCAATTGTACTGACCATGGTACTGACCATGAAGACAAAACAAAAATCATTTGATTTTTCCAGAACTGTACAGAAAAAAAAATTTATATTAATGGTCCCTAAAAATTTCCATTTTCCTACAAATTGACATGAAACACGGCCGAGCCGGAACTTGTGGTCCAAGCAGACCACTTTTAAGTTATTGTTTTTACTCGCTGTTATTTGTTAACAAAATTAACAGCACAGATGGAGAACAAAGGCAGTCCAAGTCAAATTATTATTCTTTGATAAAGTAACCAGCTATGATGTTTACTCGAAAAAGTGCCTTAAGGAAGTCATGAGATAACAGATGCATACCAGAATTTAAATAAATGAATAAGTGTCTGATAATGACGGCAGCTGTTAACTATACGAGTAGATGGGAACACAACTTGTACTCCTTCAGTCAGTAATAATTGCGTTAGTGTACATTATTAGTTGGAATTCGTACACTGCTGCGAAATCTGACAGAATATTCATAACTAGAGATCTTTCTTGCAAGGCGAACATGAGCTAGTAGATCCTAGCCTGCTCTAGGTAAGTGTACTACATCATTAACCTGATACGACAGACATTCATCTTGTCCACTTCCACTTCACTTGGGTGAACGACGCTTTAAGCAAAGAAGATCGCACATGACAAGAAAATGCAATAGTGTTCAGAAACCTAAGTATGGCATAACGTATTTCTTTACAAAAAGCAGTCTGAAAACTTTAACATGCCTGTGCTCAAGTTGTGGACTTGGTCCACATGGTTAGCAAGGTCTGCTTTTGGTTTTCTGTAAAAGAAAACTATTGAGATCGCTTTTTGTCTGTCCGTCCGCCCTCAGATCTTAAAAACTACTGAGGCTAGAAGGCTGCCATTTTCATCCACCCTCCAATCATCAAACATACCTAATTGCAGCCCTCTAGCCTCAGTAGTTTTTATTCTACGTAAGGCTAAAAGCCACAATCGTGCGTCTGGCACCGCTATAGGTGCCAATAACATAGGCCACCACCAGGCTGTGGCTGAAAGTTTCATGGGCCGCGGCTGAGTTTCATGGGCCGTGGCTGAGTTTCATGGGCCGTGGCTGAGAGTTTCATACAGCATTATACGCTGTACATAAAACTCGATTGCGCCAAAGAAACTTCGGCGCATTTTTTACTTGCTTATTCTCACCTTTACATAAAATCAAGTTTTATTCTTGACTTAGAATTAGATCACCACCCTTTGCAACTTCTAATAACTTCATGAATAAATCTTGAATAATGAACATTCAGATCCGCATAGCCAAACTCCAGCGCAAAGGCCTCTGATACCCTCCAAAATATCCCAAACTTCTAGGGCCGGATCTGGTTTCCCATCAGAATAACCAACAATATCTGAAAGACGATGGTCCTCAGAAAATAACCGAACCTACCGTAAAAATCAAAAGCAATCTCTTATAATTTCTGCATAATCCAGTAGGTGTAAACACAAATCGACCATGTTGTGTTTAAGCTGTCACAGGGACGGTATTGTTCAACCAAACCAGTGGGGGGACAAGCCAGTCCAACTTGCTGTCGCTCTCAGGCCCGGATAAATGGGGAGAGTTGCTGCCTGGTCTAGCCAACCGAGGATGAAAACTTAGCCAATAATTGGCTAAGAGCTAAGAACATGCCAGTGATAGGGAGGAGGAGTGTGGGGCGTCAGTGGATCAGATGAATGGATTTGGTGAGGAGAGATAAGGGCGAGGTGGGACTGGGGGAGGAAGATGCAAGGAATGGAAATAGGTGGAGAAAGGTGACTCGAGCGGCCTACCCTGCTATACAGTGGGATTAATAATTTCGAAAGAAGAAGAAGGAGGGACGATATTGTTCAGCCTTAACAAGCATCTTCCCTTCTTCAAGGGAACCACTTAAAGTGATTAAGCTAAGAAGTACACTTAATACTTTTTATTTTTTATTTACGTGTTTATCATTTTGGACGTCATGTTCCAGAGGCAGTTACCTGTAAATATAACTAGAGCAAGGCAAGCCTACATGCCACGCGACTAGCCTAGACCAAAGTGTGAAATATATTTACGCCTACTCAAAACAGCAGTATGGTAAAAGTTCGCTTCTAAACTATTTTATATAATAAGATGCTAAACTATTTCATATAATAAAATTCTACATTATTTTATATAATAAAATGCTAAACTATTTTATATAATAAAATGCTAAACTATTTTATAATAATAAAATGCTAAACTATTTTTTATATAATAAAATGCTAACTATTTTATATAATAAAATGCTATGTGAAGTTTATCATACTAACACTGTATTGACCTACTGGAGAGAGAAAATAACCAACTGCTTTTAGCAACTGAAAATTTAATTTTATCTGCTATTAAATCAGCCTACGAAGACTTGATGACAACGGCACTGGGTCACAATAAGGCCCGAGGGTCACAGGAATGAGTAAAATATCACAAGATATTTTAGTCTGCATTGTGCAGAGGAAATCCCAGTTCTGTCAGCACCAAACAAAACAACAAAAAATAAAAAGGTATAATATCAAAGCAACACCGAAAGTGGAGAAGGCGAGACATTAAAAGCTAATGTGGACTTCCAAATAAAAAGTTTGATATTAATATTGGTCATCTCTTTCTCTCCCTGCCCACGTATCTACCATGAATTATTAATGTTTTATATAAGTAGCCTGGCTCTCTCTCTCTCTCTCTCTCTCTCTCTCTCTCTCTCTCTCTCTCTCTCTCTCTCTCTCAGTGCTTATCCCTTGGGCTCATTATGGTTATGAGTTATCTTTAGAATAACGAGCATTTTTACGCGCTTCAGATATCTCTTGCTTTCATTTCACTTATATCATCTTAAGGATGATGAAGGAAGCTACTTGGTTTCTTAAAAGATATTGCCCTGCTTTCTCAGTTTTATTTAGCATTTATCCTTTTTTGCTTTATATTTCAAGCCAAATGGCAATATCTCATACTCATAACTGCAGTTTCATATTAACACGAAAAGCGGATTCTCTTGCTTTCATTTATCTCAGTAATAAAACTGCGTTTTCTACTTGGTTTATTTCGTTGTTTTGTTTTGCCAAACCCGTTGTTTTTTACTACCATTTAGGACGAGGTTTAATTGTATTAGGCTGGCACTGTATACGTCACAGCTACTTCTAAACATGACGTTTTGGGAAGACAAAATATCGTCTTTCCAATGGTAATCATCAAAACGTACCTACATCCGTCGCACTTATTTCTTCATTACAAGTTCAAAAATGCGTTATAAAACAAACACATTATTGGGATGTAATTAACTGTATTTTAACTGTTTCTTTGTATCATAATAATCGGGAATCGGTAGATCACCATTCCATGAACAATTCTGGAAATAACCTCGACAAAAGAGGAGGACTGAACGAAGACCTGAGCCTCCCGCCCGTAAGGAAACCAAATATAAATATAACTTGCAACAAAGCATAGGAGTCTGGTGGAAGTTGCAATTAATCCACCTGTTGATAAGTACATTCAAGGGCTCAGAAACTGAGCTATATTTACCACTGAGAACTGTGAAATATATGGCAAAAAATTTCCTTTCCTTGTCTTCTTTTACAAGGTTAAAACTTGTAATACAAATGTTATTTTAATTATAATTTATATATATATATATATATATATATATATATATATATATATATATATATATATATATATATATATATATATATTCACACATATATATATATATATATATATATATATATATATATATATATATTTTATATATATATATATATATATATATATATATATATGTATATATGCATATTTAAATACCCAGATATTTGAGAAACGTTACCCTACATTATCCATAAAAGCTCACAGAATTATATAAGGGTCTCTAATACAGACTTACCTAGTTACTGTAAGTAAGTACATCTTGGTTTAACCAGACCACTGAGCTGATTAACAGTTCTGCTAGGGCTGGCCCGAAGGATTAGATTTATTTTACGTGGCTAAGAACCAACTGGTTACCTAGCAACGGGACCTACAGCTTATTGTGGAATTCGAACCACATCATGACGAGAAATGAATTTCTGTCACCAGAAATAAATTCCTCTAATTCTTCATTGGCCGGTCGGAGAGTCGAACGCTGGGCCAATCGAACGCTGGGCCAACAGCGTGCTAGCCGAGAGCTCTACCCACCCCTCCAGTGAAGAACTTCTAGTTACTGTAATATTCATGACAATGACAAATGATAATAATTTCTTAGCCTTTCTCAGTACACCTTGCGTGATGGCAATAAATACTCAACGTCTATTCCAGAGATGGGAATAGGAACTTAATCCACCGTAACGGAGTCCTGTATCAAGGAGGTTTTTCTAGATGAAATCCGGTAACCTCAGGAATTAGAGCATTAATGTATAAACGTAATTTACCTCTCTCTCTCTCTCTCTCTCTCTCTCTCTCTCTCTCTATCAGGGGTAAAAAGAATATCTTTATCTTTTCATTTATTTGAAGTATAAACGAAAAAATTTCTCTCTCTCTCTCTCTCTCTCTCTCTCTCTCTCTCTCTCTCTCTCTCTCTCTCTCTCTCTCTCTCTCTCTCTCTCTCTCTCAGGAGTAAAAAAATTTCTTTATCTTTTCATTTATTTGAAGTATAAACAAAAAAATTTCTTCCTCTCTCAAATACAAAAATAAAAAGTTTGTATCTATTAACTGAAGAATATACACGATTTTCTAGCCATTTTCTCTCAATTATTAAAAGGAAACTGCAGATTTTTTATTCATTAAAAATAAACAGAAATGTCAATCTTTCCTCTCTCGTAAAATGAATTTCTTAAACAGACATCTATCTCTCTCTCTCTCTCTCTCTCTCTCTATATATATATATATATATATATATATATATATATATATATATATATATATATATATATATATATATATATATATATATATATACACATTTTCTACAGCCTCTTAAAGCAGCTTTTATTTGAACAAAATTCTAATGAAACACTGTCATTAAAAACTTTTAATTATGTACACCTAAAGCACTAAGCTTACTATTACGAATACTTAAATACTAACGCACTGTCAATTATAAAACTCGAACGCTTTAAAAAAAAAAAAACCTTAATCCACAATACATCTTTAAACATTTTGAAATACATCTTTAAACATTTTGAAAAAATCTTTAAACATTTTGAAACACATCTTTAAACATTTTTAAATACATCTTTAAACATTTTGAAATGCGTTTTTAAACATTTTGAAATACATCTTTAAATATTTTGAAATACATCTGTACATTTTTGAAATGCATCTTTAGACATTTTTTAAAAAAATCTTTAAACATTTTTAAATACATCTTTTAACATTTTGAAATACATCTTTAAACAGTTTGCAATAAATCTTCAATTATTTGAAACAACCATTCGTGGAGTGAATTAGTTAATGTCAAAGTAGACATGAAATAAACGCTGAAGGTATCACCTCACAGGCAGGATTGGACTTACATAACCTTTCGTGATTGCTGAGAATTGATCCGAGATTAACATGCGAAGTGTCACTGACATGATCATAAAAGTGAATTATGTTTTCACTGAACATAAGCTTCTTTAATCTTCCTTCTTTTTGATAAGTTGGAGCTGACATCACTCTTACAAATGAATTAAGAGATGGGTGATAGATAGTATTCCTAAAAAACAGAGGAACTCATGACCATAAACTAGAATTTATTTGAATATAGAATTTAGGACAAAGGCCAAGCACTGGGACCTATGGGGTCATTCAGTGCTGAAAAGGAAATTGACAGTGAAAGGTTTGAAAGGTGCAACAGGAGGAAGGCCTCGCAGTTGCACTCTGAATCAATTGTTAGGAGAGGGTAGAGAGAAAGATGGAAGAAAGAGAATATGAAAGGAGGTACAGTAAAAGGAACGAGTGGGTTGCAGCTAGGGGCCTAAGGAAGGCACGCTGCAAAGAACCGTAAGCAATGCCTATAGTGCACCACATGAGGTTCACTGACGGCACTAACCCCCTACGGAGTATACGGTGGAGATGGCTTGGCCTAAATTCTCGAGGTACAAAGCTGAACTTGACAGAATAATGCCCAGCAAAGTGGAAATCAACTTGAATCTCCCCTAATGTTATACCACTGTCACCTACTACATATTCCAACATGTTCCAACCCAAAAAGATTTAGGTTCCAACGTCGGTCAGAGAATGTGTATTTATCATATGTAATTCCCTAGGGTGAAAGCTGTATTCATGGTTTAGGGAATTCAGTAATAAAGGGTTATCTATTGTTTGGTACGTGAAAGTCACAAAGATATGGTCAGATTAGAAACAAGTTATCATTCACATACAGTATATATATATATATATATATATATATATATATATATGTGTGTGTGTGTGTGTGTGTGTATATATATGTATATATATATATATATATATATATATATATATATATATATATATATATATATATATATATATATATACGAGTATAATAAATGTATATATTTATGGCTTCCAAGTACTTCATGTTAAAGAAAGAGGCTCCAGAATTGTTAATTCCCCAATTCTTAACTAGCCTTTCAGGATGAATTCAAGCCACGTGCCTCTCTCTACCCTGTAAGAATGGCCTTTAACTCAGACAAGCCCATATTGCTCTGCCCTGCCCCTGGGATTCGAACCCGAACCCTCTCACTACTGACAGAGAGAGAGAGAGAGAGAGAGAGAGAGAGAGAGAGAGAGAGAGAGAGAGAATTATAACTGTCAACATTCAAGTTTAAGTGAGAATATCAGTCCAGAAATTTTATGACAATCGCTCTTCAACGGCAACGGGCTAGGTACCCATAAGATGATCTTGATATTATCATATGAACCTTAATTCGAGCGTTCTCAAAGACCATTAGATAATGAACTGTTATGATATAACCTGCGTCAGTTTTAAAGGGTTCTTCGTATGTTATGATGGTTCCTGTCAGTATACTCGATGAAAAGAATATCCGCAATTAATTCAATATGATGCCCTACTCACGCTAATCAAAAATCTGCGAAATTCCTGACCTCCTTCACCGCTTCCCCGAAAAACTCATTATAGATTTTGCAAAAGACTGTGACTGACACTAATGAATTAGCAAACATCATTAATGCTGGACGTTAAAAAGCGCCAAATAACCTATTCTTACGCCCCAAAAAAACAGGGAGAGAGAGAGAGAGAGAGAGAGAGAGAGAGAGTGAAGATTAAATCCTCTTACCAAACAAAACTTTGATAAGACTGACAGCCCGCAAGACGAGTATTCACGATTTTTTGGAATGTCACTGAAAAATGCAACTTGAATTCTTGAAAAGCAAAAACGATAACAGATCTTAAAAGTGACACACAGACTTCGCTGCATGTTAAGATATTTGTAAATTTTATAAGTAACAAAGAACTTTTCATAGCCTAAGGCAGCAACGGATCCCTGTTTTTTTTTTTTTTTTTTTTTATTTCCTTTAGACAGCAGACGTATCGGTCACCCAGGAGAAAAATACATTTTAGATCATTCAAGCCAACACAAACAGAAACACCATTGATTCCAGTCTTGCAATATCTTACGAGGTTATCATGTAAAAAATAAGGGAAATCAGCAGGTTTCCAATATTATAACGTACTGCCAACAAACGGGAGAAAAAGACGAAATGGCACAAGGATCCAGAGACCCAACCTTAGATGCTATCAGCAACCAGTACCTCCTCCTATTGAATGAGTAGTGGAATACTGCAACTGGGTCGTCATGTCTCCCCAGATGAGATGTTCATTCCTCGTATATTGTCTACTCGCAAGATACCATCAGCGTAGGGAACGTATTATTATGCAGACGTCGCGTGATATAGCTATCAATGCGCCACAGAAATACAGAACGGTGCTTTATTGTCAATGATGTCTTGAGTTAATTTGGTTAAGACTGTATCTGTTTACGTAGGCACTGAGGTTTCCCGTTTTCTGTAACTACAATGGGGGGAGGGAGAACTATGAGAATATGAATACCAACTGGCAATTTCTAGCAATACATCGCCTTCATTATCATTATCACTAATATCAGGGGATGCTGAGCGCCTGGAAGTAAATTTCAATCTGATGAGGACCCTGAGAATTACAAAGCCAAACATGTCCATATTATTTCCCCAACCAAAAAATCAACATTTCAAACTTCTCGGAATTCATACTCATTCCTGGTTAATATGAAAGTTAACAATTGAAAACAAGCTATACATCAATATTTCACATAAAAAAAGCAAGTTTTTTTTTTCTAGGACACTTGAAAAGGGAAGATGGGAGTCTTTTTCGGGTGTTTTTTTTTCAAAATAGATTCAGTTATTCTGATCCCAACGCAGCCATTCAGTCTCGGCCATAGTGATATACAAAATACCAGAAAGAGAGAGAGAGAGAGAGAGAGAGAGATTCAGTCTCAGCCATTGTGATATACAAAATACCAGAGAGAGAGAGAGAGAGAGAGAGAGAGAGAGAGAGAGAGAGAGATAGGCCATTCAGTCTCAGGAATAGTGATATACAAAATACCAGAGAGAGAGAGAGAGAGGCCATTCAGTCTCAGCCATAGTGATATACAAAGTGCCATAGTGATATACAAAATACGAGAGAGAGAGAGAGAGAGAGAGAGAGAGAGAGAGAGAGAGAGAGAGAGAGAGAGAGAGAGAGACCTACAACTGGAAAAGAGAACTGTAAAAGCTTTGCAAGTAAGGGTAAAAAAAAAAAAAAAGAATTCGTAGACTTCGAGGAAAAAGAGGATTTTGTAAAAGTTTCCACGATAGTTTTGCCTGCAATCTCTTTCTCAAACAACTGCCTGTTAGCCATTTTCGAAAGCATTGCCCCTTTTCGTTTTCTTTTGAGAGAGCCTTTAATCAAAGTGATGTTGATTGCAAAGGAAAATCCATTTTTGTAACAGAAAATAGATTCAGTTATGTTTGTTTCAATATAATAATAATAATGATAAAAACAATAATAATAATAATAATAATAATAATAATAATAATAATAATAATAATAATAATAATAATAATAATAATAATAACATGGTAACATGGTCGTAATGATGAGTGCTTTATCTCAAACTAATATAAATATATATATATATATATATATATATATATATATATATATATATATATATATATATATATATATATATATATATATATATATATAATATATGTGTGTATGTATATCTGTATTCATATGTATGTATATGTATATACATATACATATAAATATATATATAATCATATATATATATATATATATATATATATATATATATATATATATATATATATATATATATATATACATACATATTCTTGCCAAGATTCGATTTAGAATCCCAACCAAAACACCGCCAAGAAGGACAAGTGCTGATTTCTCCTCTTTTGTAAATATTCCTGTCTAATTCTAACCTAATACCAGAAAGCTGGAATCAACCCACACATACCAAGTTACCAGGCCAATCCTTCGACCCTGTATTTATATAGAGAAATGAGAATAAGTGTGTAGTTTATTTTTAAATGAACAGCCCTGCCCTGACCTGCCTGTTCCGATGACAATCGCCAACCTTTAATTATAACCGGTATTGTATTGAAAATTACAAGTTCCCATTTTCGCCATTATCAACATGACACGACAGAGACACGGACGTGTCCCCGCCGAAGAAACTCAAAGATAAGCATTTATCTGATAATAGAAAAGTGTCTGAAATATTCCAGAAATATTACGAAAGGCCGTAGTGGAAATGCAAGATATTTTTGGTAACGCCAGCGCTCAAGCGATGAGGAAAAAATGGTCGATTTTAAAGTAATTTCAAAATTAGCGGGGAAGAAACGTGTTCCCCGTCAATTAATTAAAATATGGCTGCCAAGAAACACAGGCAGAGAGAGAGAGAGAGAGCATTCGCAAAGGATATCTCTCGCTCTTCCTTGATATCGACATGCGTGTGTGTGTGTGTGTGTGTGTGTGTGTGTGTGTGTGTGTGTGTGTGTGTGTGTGTGTGTGTGCGCGCGCGCGAGTGTGTTCGCTTGCTTTTTCGTGCGATGGAATCACCATTTCCAGAGCATAGCTTCGCGTTCGAGAAACCTCCAATCTCTGAAATACCGACGGTGGAGGAGGCGAAATTTAGGTCTATTTTCTGGTGGCGTTCCTCGGCTGTCTTCGGCTGGTATTGGAAAATAGAAAGATTGCGAGATACCAAGTAGCACGGAATGCCTATCACCTGCATCTTTCCCAATCAACGGCCTTGGAAGGAACGACAGCCGTTGTCACATTCCGGGGAGGTAAATATCAGCAGTGGGTGACCCCTCCCACCGCCGCCCCGCGCCGGCCTCTTTTATGTATGCCGCCCACTAAAAGTTGTTGGGTGTTCGAGTGTGTAAATCGAGATTTTTTTTTTTTATTTACTCATTGTGCTTCTTTTATTTTTCCCGACTGAATTTCGGTGAGGTGTGGCTCTTTTTTTTTTTTTTTTGCTTCCATTTTTTTAGTATTTATTATTATTACTATTACTCAAAAGAAGAACCCTATTCAAGCTTCCAAAGAATATGGTGTTTTCTTATTTATTATTATTATTATTATTATTATTATTATTATTATTATTATTATTATTATTATTATTATCATTATTATTATTATTATTATTATTATTCAAAATAATCATATGGGGGTGCCATTGATATAAAATTCAAGCTTCCAAAGAATATGGTATTCATTATGAAGAAAGAGAAGGTAAAGAGAAATGGCACTGAAGAGGAAGGTCAGTTGAGCAAGCTTGTGAATAAACATGAATGCAACAACTGATTTCATACATATATATTACATCATCTATGACTGTGTATATACTGTACATACACACACGCACAGAGCTCAGTGGTATAGCACTTGACTTGCATTCGCTAGGTCGGTGGATCGATTTCAACTTCCCTCACCCACCTGCGCCAGTTGTGAATGGGTACCAGTATCAGTTAGGGCTAATATATATATATATATATATATATATATATATATATATATATATATATATATATATATATATATATATATATATATATATATGTGAGTGTGTGTGTGTGTATATTATATATATATAAATAAAAAATGCAACGAAGTTTCTTTCGGCGCAATCGAATTTTCTGTCCGGTGGTGGCCGGCCCAGCCACGGCCCATGAAACTCAGCCACGGTCTGTAGGTGGCCTACGTTGTTGGTACTTATAGCGCTGCCAGAGGTACGATTCTGGCTAACTTTAACCTTAAACAAAATAAAACCTACTGAGGCTAGAGGGCCGCAATTTGGTATGTTTGATGATTGGAGGGTGGATAATCAACATACCAAATTGCAGCCCTCTAGCTTCAGTAGTCTTTAAGATCTGAGGGCGGACAGACTGACGTAGCCGGCACTAGTTCTCTTTTACAGAAAACTAAAAAGGGTATTGGGGCTAGCAACCTCATCCCTAAGGACATGTTGAAACCCAGAAGGCTCTACACTTCTAATGCCATTATATATTCCTATATTTTGGGCCGTAGTCTCCCCCCCCCACAAAAAAAATTGCCTGTCTATTTTCAAAATTCATCAGGCGAATCAAGAACGAATACTGTAACTCTAGCGCTTTGTGGAAATCAACACCAGTTCCCATTACATCTAGCTGCCATTTTGTCAGTCTCTTCTATTTGTTCCTCCCAAGACTCCAGGAATTTACACCTTCTCACAACTCACTCGTCCTCCAATATCTCTGCGTAATCGAACTACCTCATCTTTTCGCTTATTCTAAATTAAGAAATCCTTACATCGTCATAACTGAACCTTTCTCGCCTTCAAACTTTCTGAATGTACTTCCATTTCGAAAATAAATCATACTCAAATCTTGCATCTTTTTCTTTCACTCACACCCAACATCCAAGCTTCACAACATAAAGGAGATTTAGTCAAACAACTCCTTTCCACTAATCATTGCAGTTTTTCCTTTCACTGACACTTCTCTTCCAAACATTTTGAACAGATCCGGCTACCTTCCCTCCTCCAACAATTTTGTGATTCACCTTACCCCTATCACCATTCATTGCTCACTATTCTATTCGTGTCTTCTACTCTTCTGCATAACCCTACTTTTGCTCTCATACATCTTCAAACTTTTTTTTACCTTTTACAAACACCCAGCAGCCTTTCTTCACACCACCACACTCTAACCACTCCTCAGCAAACATATGCCTGCATGAGTCATTTCCAACGAAAAATACCAGACAATCGCCTGAGCGCCATCGATTCTCATTCAACTCGGCCACAATCTTTCTAAGGTATCCAGTCCATTAGCCACACCAAAACGGAGATCCACATTCCTTATAAAGAACCGTTTCAGCCCAGTCTATGATAGTTCTGCACAGTACAAATACAACTGTCGTTCTGTGATATTTAATCCAAACTTCGAACACGTTATTCCAATGCAGTATATGCATATCTGTGAATGTTAATTATAACGCTACTCCAGATCTGAAATATTCCTCAAATTTAAGCACATTTAAAGCTGAATTCAATTGTTTTCAAGAGTAAGCAAGAAAATGTTACCTCCCCAGTGTTACCCTTTACTGTTTTACTTCTCTATTCTTAATTTGCATAACCACATTTATATGTGTATATACATATATATATTATATATATATATATGTATAAATATATATATAGTTATACATACATATACATACATATATTTATCTATATATACATATATTATATATACATATATATATATCATGTCTAGTTCTGATGAAATAATAAAAATGTCGACGGAATTTGAATTTCAATAATACTACAGATTACAGATATATATATATATATATATATATATATATATATATATATATATATATATATATATATATATATATATATATATATATATATAAACTGGTATATATATATAATATATATATATGTGTGTATTAGCTATATATATATACATATACATCACATCTAGTTCTTCTGATGAAATAATAAATATGTCGTGGGAATTTGAATTTCAATACTACTTACAGCAAATAAACTTATTACGAGGCAACACTCAAAAACTTCAAAAAACTTCCCACTTACCGAGCGCTCAGCATCTTAGAACCGAACCAACTTCTCACTCCTTGTGTAAACTGAAGTCATTTCATCGGAAGGCTGATATAATCTGAAAGAGGAAGATTTGCCAGTTGAAAAGAAATAAAGAATGAATATTTCAAGTTGAACTGAACTGAACTGAATATAGAATTTAGGCCAAAGGCCAAGCACTGAGACCTATGAGGTCATTCAGCACTGAAACGGAAATTGACAGTAAAAGGTTTGAAAGGTGTAACAGGAGGAAAACCTCAAAGCAGTTGCACTATGAATTAATTGTCAGTATTTTACGAGAGAAAGGAGAATATGATGCGTTGACCTCTGGATTCTTAAGCTAAATGAAACTAGAACTTATTCCGTCTCATACTTACTACACGTATGTGTCAGAGTCAGATACTTCCACCGGATGTAAAAACGACGCAAATTTACTCTCGTAACGGAATGGTGAGGGTTGTTTGATCTATGACCGTGAAATGCTTTCTGTTAAAACAGAATTCCATCTCATATAAGGAACCCATAGAAACGCCAGAATGTACAAAGTTACTGCTATATTTCAGAGACCAACTGTCTCTCTTCATTACCTGCCTGAAGAGAGGGACTTTCTACAATTTGGCGTTTTTCTGGGCTCCTTATATTGGATATATAAATAAAAAAAAAAAATAAAAAAAAAAAAAAAAAAAAAAATATATATATATATATATATATATATATATATATATATATATATATATATATATATATATATATATATTATATACATTATATATACAATACAAAACACGATTTTAGAACATTCTACACGAGCTTACAGGACAGAAAACAACCTGAGTAAGTAAACCTGAATTTTAGAACCTATATATTGTGATTTACGATATAGGTAACCTTAAACACAATCTTGCTTTATCATTCCGACTATTCATTTTTGCTTGCTTATACCTTCCACGTATATAAAATATACCAGCATCTGATCCTCTCATTTCCATTAATCCTTCATTCGTCAATTTCACACAAACATGAAATGAATCCTTCAGTCGAATTCACTCCTGAATTAGATGTATCCAAATTGAATTGAACTGAATATAGAATTAGGCCAAAGGCCAAAAGCACTGGGACCTATGAGGTCATTCAGCGCTGAAAAGGAAATTGATGGTAAAAGGTTTGCAAGGTGTAACAGGAGGAAAACCTCGCAGTTGCACTATGAATCAATTGTTAGAAGAGGGTGGTGAGTAAAATGGAAGAAAGTGAATATGAAAGGAGGTATCGTAAAAGAAACGAAAGGGGTTGTAGCTAGGGGCCGAAGGCACGCTGCAAAGAACCTTAAGTAATGCCTACAGTGCACCACATGAGGTGCACTCACGGAACTACCCCCACACGGGGTCGATGCATCCAAATAAAACAAAACATTCTTTTTAAAGTTAAAATTCACTTCGAAGGGAAGCTTTAAGAAAGACCCGGTGAAAAAAAAAAAAAACGAGAAAAACTCAGCGAGATTTCATTACGTTGGCAGCCAAGGATATTACCATTTTTTCGGGGATTAAGGACGCGGGGTTTAATGAAAGCCATATATATTAGCTTTCATCCCGCCGTCATCCGTGACGCATTTCTTGCAGGAAGAATTGACTGGGGAAAGGACGTCTCTCCCATTTCAGCAAATATGTGTTGAGTTGAGCTGAATATAGAATTTAGGCCAAAGACCAAAAGCACTGGAACCTATGAGGTCATTCAGCGCTGAAATGGAAATTGACAGTCAAAAGTTGCACTATGAATCTATTGTTAGGAAAGAGTGGAAAATAAGATGGAAGGAAGAGAATATGTATGAACGGAGGTAGAGTAAAAGGAACGAAAGGGGTTGCAGCTAGGGGCCGAAGGCACGCTGCAAAGAACCTTGAGTAATGTCTATAGTGCACCACAAGAGGTGCACTGACGGCACTAACCCCCTTCGGGATTTGTGTTTTTGTGTTTCACGAATTTTGTTACTGTTATTGTTATTATTCAAGAGAACATCTTACTCATGAAATTTGTTATTGTTGTTGTTATTACCAATCAAGAAAACATATTCACGATTTTCTTTTTTTATTATTCAAGAAAATCTTCCACATGAAATTTGCTGTTATTATTCAAGACAACATCTTACTCTTGAAATTGAATGTTAGTATTAAAGAAATGACCTTACTCATGAAATTTATTTGTTTCCTTTACTGTACCTCCTTTCATATTCTCTTTCTCCCGTCTTACTTTCCACCCTCTCCTAACAACAGATTCAAAGTGGAACTGCGAGGTTTTCATCCTGTTACACCTTTCAAACCTTTTACTGTCAATTTCCGTTTCAGCGGTGAATGACCTCATAGGTTCCCTTGCCTAGCCGTTGGCCTAAATTTTATATTCAGTTCAATTCACAGGACCCATCACTTTCTAATGAAAATGCCCTTTTGCCTAAGAAAAACTTCCCTTGATCAGAAGCTGATCAAAAGGGTGATGAAGCTTTCAGAAATTCTATGTTGACGAAACACTGACAGATCCCAAAAGTGACTACTGATTATCATGAAAATTAAACCATGCCACTTAAGGGCACATTACGTAAACCCTGATGGAATATCAAGGGTATATTCTTCCTATATCAAGACAGAAAGCAATAAAGCATACGCGAAAACCTTTTTTTTTCTAAGATTCAATGAAATGCATGCAAATTAGAGGGATTTTCTTTGAAATATAAGAATCAATTTGGCATAATGGTCTCTGTTAAAGGTAAATGAAAATCTTTGTTTTTTTTAAAGATTCAATGAAATGCATAACAATTGGAGGGATTTTCCTTGAAATATAAGAATCAATTTGGCATAATGACCTCTGTTAAAGGTAATGTCAAAATAATACTCGCATCCATAAAATAGCTCGTCTCTTAAAGAGAAACTTCCTTTTATAAAGGCCCATACGAAGACACCAAGCTTAATCCGAGACCAAGACCCTTCCTCCTGCAAAGGCATTCGGACGTAATCAGAAAGTCAACCAAAATAGCTTCACACCAGAAGGGGGAGACATTTCGGGTCTCAGCGCAGATTCGCAACCTTCGACTATAAGCCTAAGACTCTTCAACACGAGATTGGCGAAGGAAGAGGATCGGATTTCTTTGCTGCTCAAACAATTGAAAGCTGAAACCCCCTTGAGAGGGGATTTGATTTTCTAGTGCTGTAGTGAGGAGAGAGGAAGGGAAGATTTTCTTGTGCCCCGGATTCCTTTTGTCTCTGGCGTGAGGGTTTTGTCAATAGTTTCCTTGCAAGGGAGAGGAGGTAAACGGTTTGCATAGATTCAGGCATGTACTGCTGAGCATCAACATATATACATACATACATATATATATACATATACATATATATATAAATATATATATGTATATATATATGAAATAAAAAGGCCCATAAAACACAACGTTCAAATAGTGCTTTATGGGCTTTTTTATTTTTAATTTATACTGTTGCATTACAGTAAAGATACCCATATATATATATATATATATATATATATATATATATATATATATATATATATATATATATATATATATATATATATATATATATATATATATATATATATATATATATATATATAATATATATATAATATATAAAATTTAACATATGTAGATAGGTATGTGATGACACAAGCATTATTACATGTATATTTTTATTTTCAATTTATACTGTTGCATTACAGTAAAGATACCATATATATATATATATATATATATATATATATATATATATATATATATATATATATATAAATTTATAAATAAAAAAATCGCATGTAGATAGGTATGTGATGACACAAGTATATTATTACATGTATATATATATATATATATATATATATATATATATATATATATATATATATATATATATATATATATAAATCATATTCATATGAAACAAGCTCACAAAGGACACTGACTTGAAATTCAAGCTTCCAAACAATACGGTGTTCATTATTATTGTAAATCAGACTTGCAGTATAGTCAGGTTATCAAGTTCCCCACCTCCCCAGCCGCCACCGAGGCCTATGCTTTAAAAGAAAATCCTTAGGTGTTTGTTCTTCTTTACTGAAGGCTGAAACTTTTAATACTATATCTCAGGTTTATCATTACTTGAACTTACTAATTAACAGTTTGGAAAATAAATACGAATACTGAATAACTGAAATTCCCAGAAAAGGAATTGATAGGTGAAATATGAAATTGTCTCGAGTGAATTGAATTGAATTGAATGTAGAATTTAGGCCACAGGCAAAGCACTAGGACCTATGAGGTCATTCAGCGCTGAAGCGGAAATTGATAGTGAAAGGTTTGAAAGGTGTGACAGGAGGAAAACATCGCCGTTGCACTATGAATCAATTGTTAGGAGAGGGTGGAAAGTAAGATGGAAGAGAATATGAAAGGAGACACAGTAAAAGGAACGAAAGGGGTTGCAGCTAGGGGCCGAAGGCATGCTGCAAAGAACCTTGAGTAATGATGCCTACAGTGCACCGCATGAGGTGCACTAACGGCACTATCCCCTATGGGGGAAATTGTCTTGAGAAAAAAAATGCAAGAAGAATTTTTGGGGAGTACCACCCAATCCCCTCCACTTGTAGTTAGTCGACTGAAGTGGGTCGTATGTGGATAAGGGAATGGTATTAACAACCTCATATCAATAATAATAATAATGATAATAATGACAACCTTTCCTTTGATGCTTAAACCGTACGAAAATAATTCAATTGTGAGCATCAGTGTTAAGGCTCAATGTAGCTGCAATTAAGTAAAATCCACACACCATCATCCAATGAAGTTTTATCATCACTCATCACCAAACTCGATCTCCACTAACAATAAAGACCTTTTTTTTAAAACATTCAAGGGTTAATTTTCATCACACAAAAATCCTCCGCTTTTAATGAGCTTTTTTGTCTTTCTCAGAATCGCTATACTCGTATATCTGTTTACCTTCAGCTTTCATCCACTTTTCCCCTCCGATCTGATCCGGGTCTCATTTACAGTTTAATTACGCCAATTTTCTAAGTAATTTGAGAGTCATTAGCCGGAGAAGTATGTACCCAGACAATGCTGGTATTCTGTTCAACTCCGACTGCTCATCGGGGGCAATGGTTTAGTAGCTCACTGTAGTATGGGAATGTAATGTAATCTGCGAACACCCTTTTTCTTTTAAGGGATTACTTTAGGGGATTAAACTGCCCCTGAGCGTCGGAGGGAATTCGAGAATACAATTGAAGGAAGGGACCGGATGGATGATGCATTTCGGAAGGCGAACAAAGAAACGGTCCGTTGTGATTGATTGATATTAACTCTGCTAATGCTTCCACGTGTGAGGGAGAGGAATAAGGGTTGGAAGAATTGGGACGGAAAAGATGTAACTGCACGAATGGACGTTAGAACCAGCAGAAATGATAATTAGATGTAATCAATACTTTCAACACACACACATACAAACACACACACACATATAATATATAATATATATATATATATATATATATATATATATATATATATATATATATATATATATATATATAATAAAATCCATGTCAGAAGGTGAGTGAAAATCGGGACTTTGAACAAGCACTTTCGTAGTTTATTCTACATTTTCAAGTTCACACTAAATATAAAATAAGTTGACAAAGCCTTATATACAAAAACAGAAGGTGGGGCGGGGTTACAGTTTGTTAATCTGGGCAGCATGGTCTTTAAAGAAAAAAGACAGGGACAAAGGATCAAGGGATAATCCAGGGTGGAGATTAACATTCCTGGTGAATGTATAGCTCCAATAAACAGTTTCCAGCAGATTCCTTTTCCGATTGTTGTTGGCCTTGTAGATTATCGTTGACTTATCCCAGTTCATCGGATGGCCTGTCTTAAGCCAATGATCCGCAATGTCGTTATTTGATAAGCCTCTTGAAATGGCATATTTGTATTGGGAGCTTCTTGCTTTTAGTCCTTTTGATGTTTGACCAATATAAATCTTATTACATTCTTTGCAAGGAATACTGTATACAATGTTGTTTGAATTGGGTGGGCTATTCTTAATTAGTTTATTTCTCAAAATATTATTATATTTAAAAACTAAGTTAATATCAATAGTTTTTAAAATGGGCACTGCAAGAATGAAATTATGATGAAATGGTAAACAGAGATATTCTTAAGTTCTTTGTTAATGCTAGTTGGATTGTAATATGTCTTTTTTGCTTTATTTTTTTTAACAAATTCTAAAAAATATGGAGGTTAGCATAATGAATCTCCTATTTTATGTTACCCTCCATATTTTTTAGAACTTGGCCAAACACCAAGCGCTGGGACCTATGAGGTCATTCAGCGATGAAAAGGAAATTGACAGTAAAAGGTTTGAAAGGAGTAACAGGAGGAAAACCTGGCAGTTGCACTATGGAACAATTGTTAGGAGAGTCTGGAAAGTAAGGTGGAAGAACGAAAATATGAAAGGATGAGCAGTAAAAGGAACGAATGGGGTTGAGGCTAGGGGCCAAAGGCACGCTGCAAAGAACCTTAAGTAATGCCTACAGTGCACCGCATGAGGTGCACTGACGGCACTACCCCACTACGGGGTAAAAAATTTTTTGTATAAATCTAAATTCAGTTAGGTGATGAACTGTCATTAAAAGAAAGTTCTGTACTATTCTGAAGTATGTTATTTATGATAAATAAGGCATGAATGACGAAATCTACGTATCAATACAATCAGGTGTTTTGTTAAACAACTAAAATTTGAAATAAACTCAAGCAATCCAGAACTTAGACTTGGAACCACATTTGCATTAACTTCCAGAAACTGAGATAATAAAAATTGCTCAAGCATGCAAACAAAAGATAATGAGGAAAAACTTTCGTCGTAAAGGAAATAATCAGGGAAATATTCCACTTGCGCTGCCATTATCACTTCATAACAAGATTATGCATCATGCTGAACGGTAAAGCATAGCCGGTTTCCACGAAAGAGCAAAACCGCACAGCCTTCATCATTTCCAGAACTAAATTATGACAATACTAATCTGTTTTGCTGCGGGATCTCTGAGAAGATTATTCGTCTAAATATTATTATTATCAAGTTCTCCAGGAAAGAGGATTGTTATGAAAATCAAAGGCTGATAAAAGCAAAGGAAAGAAGGAAATGAGACGAAAAGAGCAGGAGGGAGAGGAGTAAAGGAGGTATTAATGAAATTTGCAAGAGCAAAGGCAAACGTAAAAGAGAACTGCGGAATAATTCAAACAAATGAGAGAAAATTCAGCCTAACAAATCATTCCCAACCAATCTGCTTTGTATCGAGCATCCCCAGTGCCGCCTCTTCATCTGATAAAACTGAGACTAGCTTTGAACGAATCGGTGCAGATCACAGAGAAACGTTAAATATTGGAATGCTTCAGTTCGTCAATTTGTCACGTTTTCAACCTAGAATACATCGTTCTTTGTAATGGCAGCAGTTATACTCTCAAACTCACGCTAATCAAAAATTGCTTCAGTCAGTGTCTACAACAACTCACCGTGCGAGATGCCTTCGAGAAATTTAACTTCAATACCAAACCACATAAAAATAAAACCAAGCACAAAAAAAAAAAAAATCAAGCTATCTTGCAAATGTCGGTCCCACAAGGCATCTTTATTCGCCCAAGTATTCTGAAACATAAGCGGTTTGTCAAAAACGAGGCCAGTAGCTTGAGTTTTTGGGAGTAAATTACTTCTACAATTTTATTCCGTAACCAATCAGTTTGCACCATTAAGAAGTATTTGGTTAGACTTCAGCAATTTCACAATCATGACAATTCAATTTTGTTTTCCTTTATATTCCAGGAACTGTAAATTACATCAACGTTCTACATAAGCAGTAAAATTACTTCTGTACAACTGCAAACCTGTCCACCAATCTGCACCAATGTACTTAGAATTATCAATCGTAGTGTTCGCAACCCATCGGCCTGTCGCCTGCAAAAAGGATATTCAAACCATATACACGACATAAATGCGACGTCGGTACAATATGCCATGATACTATTAGGACCAGTACAATTCAACACAAGACTATTACGAACAATAAAAACATACATACGATATTATATGAGCTGCCACATACTGACAGGCGTATCACGCATGTCGTTACGGATGAACTGTGACTACCAAAAATAACACATCACTTTTCACAACATGAGCAAAGTAATTCAAATTGTAAAACGACAAACACGAGAAGATATGCTGTGCCTATCTCCAGCTGTTCACAACATGAATGCCTCAACAAGACTTCCTTAAAACTAGCAATTCTAACGTCGGTAGAACTGATGTAAGTCTTGGAATGGGGCATAGGCTATCAACAGTTCTTCAGAATTTTATCTTTAAAAATGCCAGTTTCCAACAACTTTTTATGCCCTATATGTGTTGTCAGTTTATTTACTCGATCACTTAAAATAGTTTTAATTACTTTCCATTTGCACACTGGTATTAACCTACGGAAGTTGATTGTTGCCATCAAGGGTTTTCTTTATTATGAAAGCTGAAATCTTTGAGAGCAAGACAAGATTACATAACCAGTTGAATGTGTGGTAAGCGCTTAGCCACTAGCGAATTTCATGCAACCATTGTCCAGGGACGAATTACTTTAAACCTCAAAATTATACTTCAAGCAACTAAGCTAATGTAGACAAATTTTAGTGAAAAAACTGGTGCAGTTACTTACGGAAAACCTTGTCTCTATCAACACCTAAATGGTCATCGGCCTATATAGTAAAACGACTATGGGAGACGAATGGAACCAACTTCAGTGTCGACAGCCTTTGCTCCTCAGTCCTCACAGTTGTCAAGTTCTGTACACCTTCCGGAGGAGATTTTTCTGGAAAAGAAATGCAATAAATATGGAATCTCTTTAACTCTAGTACCACCTCCAAACGTACAGACTGACCAAATGTCACACTAAATCTTTTTATGTACTTTCCTTATGCTTTTCGACGGAGTAAGCAGTGCTCACTGATTGAAGATCAACTGAAATGAAAAACCTACATTAGTTATTTAATTATCCGTCGACTTCGCAGGGGAACTGAAACACCTTAGGATTTTTTTTCACACTGGGAAAACTAAAAATTATTGGCAATTATTAAAATCGTTAAGTTTTTTTTTTTTTTTTTTTTACGTCCAGCACCGAACTGATAGTAGTAGACAGCGTCCAGTCGTCCTCTTCCGTAGATATAACCGTAATCATCTATCAACGAAATATTTGCATATAAGCTTTCCAATAAGTAATTATTATCGCTAGCATTGTAGGTCTGGTGCTACGGATTATTTATTTGCTAAAACTGCAGAATTATTAGCACATGCCGTTCTGCTATGCAGAAGCCCCTCCTTACACGTTAGGACGTGGCGCCCTAAGATAGGTTAGGTTAATGGAAGGTTAGGCTATGATTCCTTTTGTGGAAATATATCTTTGATCTACTTTTTTTTAAGTATGTCCCTAAAAGTGGAAGTATGTTTAACCCGCACACCTATCCAGCGCCTACTCCATTTCTATTATCAAAAACATTTTCCTAACACGTAGGCTAATGCATGTGTTGAAACACTCATTAAAAATCTCTAGGTGTTTTTCTGTTTTTCAAATAATTGTCTTCACTTGTACTTTACCTTAAACTTTTCGTATCATATAGGCTATGCTTCTTGCATTGCATTGCAAGTCTTGCAACAAACTTACCATATGATTTGACTCTGTGCCCGCCATTCCGACTACAAAGAGCACCTCCCTAGACCTACTGTTGTTTTACATAAGCTAAAGCATAAAAAGCAAATGTATTTCTTTTAACTCATTTAATAGGTGCATAAAATGGTTCACACACGTATAACAATTAATTCTGATAATATTTGAAGAGAGGACATTAGACCCAATAACTACCACTGCGGTACGGCACTGGTGAGGTTCTTATTCGGCATAGGCCAGTAATCTTTTAGTCCTAATAATACAATACCTTGAATGCAAATTCAGTTTCTTACTGATGCCCAGTGACGAACAATACATGCACTATCATGGAATGTAAAAAGATGCATCCAAAACCAGGCCACCTTAATAAACTTCGTAAATTAAAGTTGCAACGTTCAATCACATCGAATGTTCAGAGACAGCTGACAGTCCACCACCAATGAGCATTGCCAACCTTTGCGACAACAAAGGATATGAAATTATTGTACTAGACGATTTTATATATATATATATATATATATATATATATATATATATATATATATATATATATATATATAACATTATAATTCCCATATTTTGTAAATAACTTACATTTATGTTATTTACGTTTGGTTGGCATTCCTAGTTTGTAGTAGGCGATCTGACGATGATTGCAACTCGAACTCGCCGTTGCATACAAGCCTGTGTTTACGATCTCGTAAGTATCAATGCATTTTGAATTCAAGCTTGAGCCCACTCCTATCTGCACCTATCGGAAAGTAGTCTTTAGGCTAACTTTCCGAAGGGTAGCTGGACTAGGAGATGATTTACGTACACCCGCCTTTAAGTGATAAAGTGAGATCCGTGTCAAAACAAATAAATTAGATCAGAATGACAAAATGTTGAACCCTCGGTTACTCCGAAACTTGACAGACTTGACGCAAGACAAAACCAAACTCTCAAGTTCGTTGATGTCGTAAATCGTACACTAAAACTCACCACTCCTTAAAATATGACTTGTTTACGTCGTCAGTCACGGACGATGTTTTCATACCGGGCTTTTCTCCCAGGCGAAGGACAATTTTAAGTCACAAGTACGTCTTTACACGCATTTTAACTATACAATTAAAATTATTTTCTCATTCTCCAGGAAGGGAAGTCATCACATTTCTTTCTCCCCAACATTTTAATATCCCTCGCTGTAAAAGAAAACGACTTATTTTGAGTACAATTTCCGGTACACGTAAAAATTAATGGTTAAATGGAAATAGTGCTAAAGGCAACTTCTGTCTAGTATGGGGGAACAGCGGGATCAAGTGAACAGCCTCTAATGTATACACATTTATGTATCTTGGTTTCAATACTTCTAGTCAAGTATCCATGATTTTTCAATATTAACGGGCCTGCGTTTGGTTATAAATTTATGTGACATGAGTTTCCATATCTGTTTATATCTCACCTTTACAATTTTTGCAAAACGGTGTCCCATAATGATACTATTATGAAGTTTATGGGTTATTGATATATTCACTTATCCTTTTATGTCCCTTGGATGGGTTTGCTTCAGTTGCTAGCAAGTATTTTGGGATGAGACCGCTAGTCCTATGTTCTTGACCCTGGATAATTATGACCAACCACTGTCGACTGACAACCGGCTACTCACAGAGTAGGTCAACAGAGGCACAAGGATTTTCCAAATGGCGAAATGCGATGGATGAAAGTAATTAAAATGTAAAAATTATGAAACGCTATCAGTAAAAACATGCTCTATACCTTTGTTGGTGTTAACTCGCTTACTGGAACACGCTCATTTCCTGGAGTGTGGTACCTTTGCTACATTCAAGAAAACTGGGAGTAGCCTATATGACAGCCATCTATTGGCAACATACTTGGACTGGTTTGTCAGGTAGTTGCTAAGGTTATCCTTACGATTTTAGCCTTTATTTTCCTCATAAATGCTTATAGTATATTCTCTCTCTCTCTCTCTCTCTCTCTCTCTCTCTCTCTCTCTCTCTCTCTGCACTTAGGACCATTGTTGTGACACTAGTGTATGGCAGGGAACCAGATTCTTTCTATATGTCAAGGGCATCACTATTTGGACTTTAGTTCGTGATATCAACCTGGTCAGTAAGGACCATTGTAGTGACGTTACTTCTTGATAACCTTCCCCACCTCTCTCTCTCTCTCTCTCTCTCTCTCTCTCTCTCTCTCTGCGCGACACACACACACACACACACACACACACACACACACACACACACACACACACACACACACTATCAGTCATAGACCTACAGTACATACAACGATAAGAACCAAAGGGAATGTTGATGTAAAGATAAAAATTATAAAAGAAAAGGTTAATGAACAAATAACTGAGGCCTAAATAATTGCACAAACGAAGCGAATTCTTAGCTAACTTCGGCCAACGATTCTGTGTGCAGATCAAGTCTTCTGAATCCTTGAAAAACAATCCTCCTGACTGTCTGTTTTTCACATGTATTAAGTTTTACTTTAGTCTTCGTGCCTTATAACAGATATTGAAATATGTTCAGTATCAAAATATAACATATTAGATCCTGTCATATAGTAAAAAATATCTAAATATGTATTTGATCAACTTCGTTTTTGGATCACTCATTATATCAAATATTAAATAATTAATTGTTTATTGGGTTAAAAATGTTAACAATGGATATGGTCATTGACACAGAGCTTAAAGATTACATGATTCCCAGCATTGCCTGAAAGAGTCAAAACCATAGAGTTGGAAAAGATATGAAAATTATTAAATATTATAACAGCAAAATCATGAAGTCAGATCCATTTGTGCGTAGAGGATATAAAGGATTAGTCAGGGTCCAATCCCATGTCAGGTACTGTTATAATTAAGCTTGAATTTCATTCTGTAGGAAAAGGAAAAAATTATTTATTATGTCAAATCTCTGTCTCTTTTCTCTCTCTCTCTCTTAAATGCACCGTAATGATGGAGTTCCGTCAGTCACCTCATGCGGTGCACTATACGCATTACTTTGAAGCATCTCATCTGCTCCTAGCTGCAACCCCTTCCATTCGTTTTACTGTACCTCCGTTCTTATTCTTTTATTTCCACCTTACTTTCCACCCTCCCTTAACAATTGTTTCATAGTGCAACTGTGAGGTCTTCCCCCTGCTACAGTTTAAAACCTCCTTTATATTTTAAATTTCCCTTTCAGCGCTGAATGACCTCAAAGGTCAGTCAGCGCTTGGCATTTGCCCCTAAATTTGATATTTCTTTCCTCTCTCAAATGAGATTCATTATCAGATACGAACGTCCTTCAAAGCCAAATAGATATATTTGAGAAATCCTTACAACAACGAGAATCTATCAACTGAGTTGCCGGAGAGTTTTTTTTTTTTTTTTTTTTTTTTACATCCAGTGATTGCCTTGCCGGTGGGACGGACAATTTGAGATAAAGCTTCTCCCTCCATCGATATTGTTCAAGACAACCCGCTTTTAGACAAATTGCTTCCGCGGCCACAACTTCATTTCGCGCCAAAATTGATCCCATTCGCCTTCCTTCATAAGGGCCATTTTGGTTTGGCAGAGGAGAGGCGTTCTATCATCTTTCCCGTGGATATGATATCCGCGTGTCATGATAATTGTTATTGATCGTCACGGCAATTAAAAAATAGGAATTCCGTCGGCCTCTGTGTGAGATATAAAATGTTGTCGTGACTTGTGTAGTTATTTACACAAATGTATTTGTAAAATTATTTATATAATTAGCTGGTAATTTAAATGGAAGACGTTAGTTTAGAAGGCCAAAAGGAAGATATGGATATTTAACATCGAGTCGTCAACATCAAACCAAAGTTATTCAAGAAAAAGCAAACCTTTCTCAGCTGAAGTGTAAAATCATATTATTGTTTATATTTATCACCAGTTATCCAGCTATGATATTTTCCACCATGTATTATCTATTTACCAATTAATATTTTTGATACGAGATCATTTGTTTTTCTTTATATCCCTTTATTTTACAGTTCTCTGTAAAAGAAAACTGTTGTGCCAGCTTTGCCTGTCCGTCCGCACTTTTTTCTGTCCGCATTTTTTCTGTCCGCCCTCAAATCTTAAAAACTTCTGAGGCTAGAGGGCTGCAAATTGGTATGTTGATCATCCACCCTCCAATCATCAAACATGGCAAATTGCAGCCTTCTAGTCTCAGTAGTTTTTATTTTATTTAAGGTTAAAATTATCTATAATCGTGCTTCTGGCAACGATATAGGATATGCCACCACCGGACCGTGGTTAAAGTTTCATGGGCCGCGGCTCATACAGCATTATACCGAGACCACCAAAAGATAGATCTATTTTCGGTGGCCTTGATTATACACTGTAGCTGCTGCACAGAAAACACGATTGCACCGAAGAAACTTCGACGCATTTTTTACTTGTTTTGTCGTGTTTTCTAGAGCTGCCACTCCCTTCGTCACTCAGCATAGATGTTGGGTAGATTAACAACTCGAGGGTAGTTATTTTTGTACTTTCTTCAACCATTCTAGCCATAAATTCCTTAACTTCTTCTTCGTCTCTGGAGGTAGGTGAAGTTCATTCAAACAAGTTATTATTCTTTTCTTTATCGCTTTTTTTATTACGAATTCCAGTTTAGGCCTTTTCTTTATCACGGTTTATTGTATGACGGTATTAGCTCTTAGTATCTGTCTGCATGAATATAAAAATATGTGTATTTGTGACGTCACCACACCCCTCTTATCCAACTGAACATTCATCAACGGCCGCGTATGTTCAATTGAGTTGCCATTTAGTAAATTTTCCCCGAAACACAGGTAGACTCACTTTGCCAGGGTGACAGTGACCTTAAAACCATGACCTCCCTTCCCGAGAGGCCACCATTACCCTCTCCCCCCTCCTCCCACCCTCCTACCCCTACCAACATACCCGAACTCCCCTCCCCACAAAAAAAGCCTTCATGGGACTCTAGAAATTGCATTATAAATGGGAATTGGATCCAAGCTTTCATTCATTACGGTGTGACGGGAATATCGTCGGAGCTCCAACCTTAGGGAATTTTGTCATTTCGAAAGTTTCACCTCTCTCTCTCTCTCTCTCTCTCTCTCTCTCTCTCTCTCTCTCTCTCTGCAACCAGTAAGACCATTGGCTGGCAGTCTCTGGAAGTCAGTTACTTTAGTTTTAATGTCAAATTTTCTTTTTGATTTTTAAGTGAATAA